>NC_137910.1:18409210-18411710 GCF_963457725.1 Sprattus sprattus | reverse complement strand
AATGATGGAGGGAGGGAGAGAGAGAGAGAGAGAGAGAGAGAGAGAGAGAGAGAGAGAGAGAGAGAGAGAGAGAGAGAGAGAGGAGACGCAGGGACACCTGAGCTGAAAGGGCTTTAAGAAGCAAGAGAGTCAGCACTATCATCTGCTGCACAGGCAAGGGCAGTGACAGAGAGAGAGAGAGAGAGGGAGAAAGAGGGGAAGATGGAGAGATGGGAGGAGAGAGAGAGAAAGGGAAAGTGAAGGAGACAATAACAGAAAGAGAGAAAGATTGAGAGATAGAGAAAGCAGTTGAGGTAGAAAGGAAAAGAGAGAGGGAGATAGACAGACAGACTAATGGGGAGAGGGAGAGAAACTGAGTGATGGAAGGAAAGAGAGAGGAAGGAACAGAGGGAGAGAAGGAGATGACCAGGTCAAGAGAGAGAGAGACTGAGGAGGAGAACAGGTAGAACTAGAACTAGAGGAAGACTGAGGATGGGAAGAAAAGGGAAGCAAGGAGAGAGAGTGAGGTAGTGAGAGAATGAGGGAGAGAGAGCGTGAGGGAGAGAGAGTGAGGGAGAGACAGAATGAAGGAGAGAGGTAAGAAGGTTCGTTCATGTTCTATTCTCCCCCAGTACACAGTGTTCCAGTCCGAGGGAGGCAGAGTGCGAGGTGACCATGTGACTGCTGCTCTCTCTGCTCTCACTGCTGCCTGCCTGCCTGCCTGCCTGCCTGCTCCACTGGGCTTCCTCTGCAACACTGATGCTATGGGAACAGACAGGAGTGTGTGTGTTTATACATTAGCATGGCTCCATGCCTCCCTATGCATAAGTGTCCCTATGTCTTTGTGTAGGCTTGTGTGTGTGTGTGTGTGTGTGTGTGTGTGTGTGTGTGTGTTATTGTGTACATGTTTATGCATGAACGTGAACATGCTTCCATGCATCTGTGAGATGTGTGTGTTTCCATGTGTATATTTAGAAAACGAACTTGGCCCTGGGAATCGGCGTGGGTGATTTTTATCTGTGTGCTTCTGTGTTTGTTTATACGCAAATGTGTGTGTGTGTGTGTGTGTGTTTGTGAGCGTGCATGTGCATAATGATCATCAATAGGAGTGTTAACTAAATAAATGAACACATAAATGTATTTTCTTAGATACTGGACAGTGTAGGCTACATATCTATAGTAAGGCACTGTGTTTGTGTGTGCAAGGACACCAAAACAATATCCCTTCAGGATGTTTGTACTTCCTGCCATGCCTCTGCTCAGTCAACACTTAAAAGAAAGGGAAAGGGTGTGTGTGTGTGTGTGTGTGTGTGTGTGTGTGTGTGTGTGTGTGTGTGTGTGTGTGTGTGTGTGTGTGTGTGTGTGTGGCAGGGAATCTGGTCCAAGAAGAGGCCCGTGTTGGCTCTCTCTGTGTGCAACTCATTCAAGCTCTGATGTAAACAGGAAATTATGTCACCATCACTACACTCCCCTCCCACCCTATCCCCCTACCCCCCCTACCCCTCCTACCCCCATGCCCCGGTTCTGCCCCCCACCCCCTTCAAATCACACTGCTCTATTTTTAACGGTCAAAGAGCTGAGAACAGATGAAAAAAAAGAGAGAAAGATGAGACGGAGATAAAACCTGTAGAGTAGGAAAAGAACGGAAGAAAGGAGAGAGGAAGAGAAGGAGGGGAGTGGAGGACAGGAAAGATGGAGGGAGAGGAGAAGGAGGAGTAGAGAGGAAAGGAAAAAAAGGAGGAGAAGAAGAGATGAGAGCCTAACTGTAGCACAGGAACCCTACAATATACAGTAGGATAAAGAAACGAGGGAGGGAGAGAGAGAGAGAGAGAGAGGAAAAATAGATGATGCGAGACAACGAGAAAGAGAAAAAGTGACATTGAGAAAGAGAAAGGAGGGGACATGAAAGATAGACGGAAGGACAAGGAGAGAGAGGGGGCGAAAGGAGAGATGGAAAGCAAGAGAAAGGGAGAGAGAGAGAGAGAGAGAGGGTGAACGGGGTCATTCTGGCAGGGGACCAAGCCCAACAAAACGGAGTCTGTTTCCCAGCCCGTGGCCTGGGCCTCCAGCCGCCACACACACACACACACACACACACACACACACACACACACACACACACACACACACACACACACACAACCCCACTGCAGACTGCCTCTGCCACGGGCGTGGCTCTCCGCAGAGCAGGGAGGGAATTTCAAACAAATCTGTGTTCACCCTCTGTCTAACACACAAATATACACACACACACACACACACATACATAACCTCACTCTTATTCAGACATGATTTGCTGGCAGTAATGTCCCAGTGTTGCCAGAGCAACTGCTGTGTGATACTAAATAAACTGACAAACAAATATGCAAATTTCTCCATGTCTCTCTCTCTGTTGTCAGTGTCTTTCTCTTTAAAAGCCTTGAGTATCTCTCCCTCTCTCTTTCTCTCTCTCTTTCTCTCTCTCTCTCTCTCTCTCTCTAACTTTCTCTTTCTCTCTCACACACACACACAAACACACACA
>NC_137910.1:18384210-18404210 GCF_963457725.1 Sprattus sprattus | reverse complement strand
TCAATTCAATTCAATTCAATTCAGTTAAATTCAATTCAATACAACCCATCAACAAGTTCCTACTGGTTACTCTCTACCAAGTCTACCAGCCCCCCTGCACCCCCAACTTTTCAATTCAATTCAATTCAATTCAATTCAGTTCAATTCAGTTCAATTCAGTTCAATTAAATTTAATACAACCCATCAACAAGTTCCTACTGGTTACTCTACCAAGTCTACCAGCCTTCTTTTAGTTTTGTTCTCATGTGACATTTCAACAGCTCTTTTAAATTTGGGGAGTCTTTAGCTCAGTGTGTTGAAGGGCTCTATATAAATTGCTACTTATATTTCCAGGGAGTTTAAAGCCAGCTGTGGCACAACAGGATGTGCTGCCACTGTACACCCGATAGCAGAGGTACTACAGACAGGGCCAATGGACACAGGGGTTAAAGGTTGCTTCCCTGTTGGTTAGTCTCTGCCCAAACTATCAGTGGCACATAGGTAAACTTGGCCTGGGGGTGGGAGTCACAATCCCATTCATAACATAAGCGTATGAGCATGAGTGTGTGTGTTTACCTGAATGAATATGAGTGTGTCTGGTATCTGTGAGTGTGTGAGAGTGAGTGTGATAGAGAGAGAGAGAGAGAGAGAGAGAAAGCCAAAATGAGTGGAATAGAGAAGGGAAAAGCGAGTTATGAGCTGGTCCGTGTGGGTGGAGTGGGCGCCATCCGGGCCCGGTTTTTTGGACGATAGCGTACCATTCCTAAAAAAAATTATACACGGTTTAAACACCAATGTGCCCAGGGCTCTCTCTGTCAGCACTCAGTGAAACACACAGCCTCACAGCATCAAATCAACCAAAGACACACAACAACTCCTCCAGGTTTGCATCACCATGGGATCTACATGCCTGTGGGGGGGTCACTATGGTGAGCCCCCAGCCCCAAATCAAAAGCATCTGCCTCCAAACAGCCATTAGGCAGTTCAAGTGAATTTAGTAAAGCTGTCGAACCGCCAGAATCAAGCAAGCTGACCTATTGACCTAATTCACCCACAAGAAAACTTGCAACTGAAGCAGACTTGTTCCTCACTCTTCCTGGTTTGCTGCAATCCCCACTGACCCTGATCACTATGGATACTAGTGACCTCACAAATGCATCTTAGGTCTCAGGAACGCTCAGGAATGATCAAATGTCGAATCAAACGCATCACTGATGCCCTAATAGCGTTGCCTCCAATGATTATGCCAACTGTGTCATCACAGAGGAAGGGTCTTGTTATTTAGTATTTCAAAGCTACTCGCCCCTCATCTGTGACCATGTGAGTCTGGGTCTGGTTTGTTGTTGACCCTTGGACAGATTTGGCCCAGTTCTAGCCTGGATAGGACACAGATTTGACCCAGTTCTAGTCTTGATAGAACACAGATTTGGCCCAGTTCTAGTCTGTATCTGGCCTAGATAGGACACAGATTTGGCCCAGTTCTATTCTGTATCTGGCCTGGAAAGGACACAGATTGGGCCCAGTTTTAGTCTGTATCTGGCCTGGATATGACACAGATTTGGCCCAGTTGTAGCCTGGATTGAACACAGATTTGTCCCAGTTGTAGCCTGGATAGAACACAGATTTGGCCCAGTTGTAGTCCGGATAGGACACAGATTTGGCCCAGTTGTAGCCCGGATAGAACACAGATTTGGCCCAGTTGTAGCTGGATAGGACACAGATTACGCCAAAATGTGGCTTAGATCTGCAACTTTATAGTAGGAGCAGGTTCTTTCTCTGCACACATCTTACACTGGGCTCTGTCATGGAAATGTAGCTTGTTAAGTTGGTCATCACAATGAGAGCCCACATGGGTTAGAAGCTCCACGGCCTCTTTAAAGCAAGGGAAGTGGCTGAAACCTTTCCTTACTGCGGGGGAAATTGTGGACACTGAGCAACAAGGAGGTTGCTATCCATCTATTTGGTAGAGCAGACATCTAATTCAGCCCGGACACACACACACACACACACACACACACACACACACACACACACACACACACACACACACACACACACACACACAGGATAGGGTAAGCATGGCGGTCGAAGCTTATGCCAACCGAGAGTGAGAGCTTATGAAATGTTTTAGTAGGCCAGCATGTTACAAGTGCACAAGAGGTAACCTTAAAATAGTTTTTTGCAGCGTAGAAAGCCCATTACGCTAAGTGTGTGAGAAGTCTTTACCAGCTAATCTAATGTGGATGGCGTTTAGGCGTGAAAAGGGTGTTTTTTGGAGAGGCGGGGGGGGGGGGGGGGGTGCAGGGTGTTGATGCTTTCCCACATGTGACTGCCATGGTCTGGACCTCTAATTGGTCCAAATGAATCATTCAAAACAGCAGACGTGGTGAAAGTAGTGGTGATCAACCCGCAGCGACCCGAGTCAGATCTATGCACATATGCAAAAGAGCATGGTACCCAGACTCGCGGTACCCAGACTCAGTCCGCCTGGCTCCTAACCTGGACATTCCAGCGGATGTTCCAGATCCCAGTGTGTTCTGATCACACACACTGCTTCTGCCTTTGAAATGGCATGCACACATACGTCACGAACACCACAAACTTCAACCCAGACCCATTAAGCATCATGCTCAAAAACCATCAACCACTGTTTGTTTGGGAGGGGTTGCATATGCTATGAAAACAATATATAACTGACAAGGATGCATTATTATTATAGATTTTATATATACACACACTTATCTAAAAATATATGAACTTTGGGGACAAGTATGCAGTAGATCTTTACAAGTGTAATGAGTTTTTCCTGAAGGAGGGGGCATCACAGGCCCCCCCCCCCCCCCCCCCCCATATTCTTCAGCCGGCATTCACCACACAGCGAAGCTCCTCTGGACAGGACAGCAGACCTAAAAATTCCCTCTGCCACAGCGGCATCACAGAGGTCGTCCACATCAGTGAGCCAGGGAGAGAGCATATGAGGAGGGAAGGGGCCTGGGGGGGACGATTCCCATCTGACGTCGACCAGCCGCAGCTCTGACGTGCCACTCCAAGCCACTCCGCTCGCCCTCACACCCTGCAGCACAATCAACTTCCAGACAGTCTAAGAGAATCCTCGAGCCACAACGCATGCAGACACACAAGCTTGATTCAATCCAAGATGACCTTCCATATGAAAAGACAGGACATCCTGACAGTTCAGAATGCACCGTGAGGCATTTAAGGTCTTACCTGTCCCCACTGTATTTAGGAACAACCTTAATCTGTGGTTAACATGGCACCATGCTGCTGTACGCTAGGTGCTATGAAGCCCAGAGAAACAGAGAAAGGAGGAGGTCCTTAATCTTTTAATAGGAGCAGGATGCACCCGTAATGGGGTTAATGTAAATATTATGGAGCAGCTTTGCATCGTATAATTAGCCACAGTAAACGAGACGTTCCCGTCACTCAGCATTTGCAAGTCAGGCGCAATCAATCTGGATTGTGAAGTCAATCTCACCATTTCAGCAAGGTTAAGCGCACAGACTATCAGCCGCCACACAAAAAAGCGTGTTTTGAGTCGAAAACGTGGCGTTTGTTAGTGCGTCACAGCGCTGCTATTGATTGGGGCTTCAAATGCAACGCTATAGACGCAAGGCAGAGTTAAGAAAACTTGCCGCAACCGCCAACAATGCGAAGCAAGCAATGAAGAGAAAGAAGAGAAAGGAGAGAGAGAGGAGAGAGAGGGGAGATAGAGGAGAGAGAGAGGAGAGAGAGAGAGGGGAGAGAGGAGAGAGAGAGGAGAGAAAGAGAGGAGAGAGAGAGAGGAAAGCCAAGGCCACGCTTGACGTGTGTGAATGCCAAAGAACAAACAGCGCTCAGGGAAATGCACCGCAGTGCCAGTTGGAGAGACGCAGTCTTAACCACAGAGACCTTCCATGAATAACCACTTTCTTCTCAACACAAAAAAATGCCTCATTTCTCAACGGCTCATAGAGCCTATGGCACAAGGTCTGGGCCTGTAACGCACACAGAGTGCGTCATCTGCAAATGTGACACACTTTTCTTACGTTTAGATTTGCTACTGACGCCACTGCGTGGTTCATCTCACCAATTAGAAGAGATGACACCAAGTCAGCTAAAGACAGATGACACTAGGTTCAGTAAAGACAGAAATCCTAGGGAAAGGGGAGCGCCTCCAACCCAAGCTGGGGACCGGTGCTGGTTACAGGTAAAGGGGAGCGCCTCCAACCCAAGCTGGGGAAAGGTGCTGGTTACAGAAAGGTAGACCTCAGAAGAAAGAATACCTAAGTACCAATACAACTTCTCTAAACGTACAGACAAGACAGAGCAGCAAAGCAACAGAGCAAAACTGTGTGTGTGTGGGGGGGGGGGGGGGGGGGGTCATGTGTGGTGGCATCTATACAGTGTGTGGAGAGTCATATTCTTCCTTTAGGATTTTCATTAAAAACCAGAGAAGGAACACTAATCTGGCCCTGATCTGCACGATGCGTTCAAAATAGCACACAAAGCAAATTAAAAAGTATTTGAAAACATTGGCGAGAGATTGCCTTTGAGTTCGCAGCGAACGTTTGCGACCACCCACAAACGGTCTGTGAGGGTAGTTCTTGGTGAACAAACATGGACGCCATGGGATACAGTTTAAATCATACAATTTGGAATGTTTAAACAAAAAAGTTTAAAGAAAATGATAACGGTTAGAGTCCTGTGCTGTTTTCCCCTCTATTTTCTGGTTCTGTCAGGAACATTGCATGTGCTGCTTTAAATGTGCTACATCAAACCAATTAAATCTATAAAAATCATTAGTTATTACTATCTGGTGATAACAAGCATCTGCAGGCAAATGCACAAGGCCGTAAAATGGACACAGGTTCAGCTTTCAGCACTCAGTGGTTGGCCATAAAGCAGGAATGCACCATGTAGTCTGTCTGCAGTCAGGCCAAGCCAACAGATTTCTTCATAAAAACACAGGCAGGCTATGCCTTACAGCTCATTAACCCTTCCTGTGAAGCGTCCACCAGCATACCTGATCCATACCTGATCCATACCATATCCATACCATATAACTGATCCATACCTGATCCATACCATATAACTGATCCATACCTGATCAATACAATATAACTGATCCATACCTGAGCCATACAATATAACTGATCCATACCTGATCCATACCATATAACTGATCCATACCTGATCCATACAATATAACTGATCCATACCTGATCCATACAATATAACTGCTCCATACCTGATCCATACAATATATAACTGAGCCATACAGGATCCATGCCTGTGAGCTTCAGAGTATACACAAGACAAATACATTAAAATAAGTAATGTAAGCAACAACTAAAGTGAAGATTGAGTCTGTTTCTTTTCTGGCATGTAGCCTTAAATAAAGACTCCAGTGGTTCAAAGTTCTCACTCTCACAAAACTTCACTCCCATCACCTTATTTTCATGCAAACTGTGTATGAGTGCAATATCGCACATATGGGAGAGAAAAAAAAAAAAAAAAAAAACAATCAGAAACCAATTCTGCTGCTGTTAGTTACGCTCAAAACAATCACCCTGACCTGGTTATACATCAGGTGCCCTATGGTCATGCGTGCTACATCCGATCGATCCCTCTGAATCTGTAACCATTTCATCACCTTTCACATGTGTGAGCCCTTTAAAGCTGTATGCAGCTCTTCTCAGTGCATGAGAGGCACATAAGATATCTGGACAGGGAGAGAAAAAAGACTTGAGCAAAAAGATTTCAGGTGATAGTTTAAAATCGCCTGCCAAAGAGGTGCGCTAATTAGACTCGTTTAAAACGGATTCGACTAATGAAAATGTGACGCGGATCAGGCTGTGTTTCTAAGACCAGCCATGTCTGCAGTGTCTCTACTGTAGCTTAGTTTGCTGCATTTGGGAGTGTGTTTGCAAACCACTGAAGTTTATGCAGAGAGCACCTGAAGTTTGTCACTCTGTTTGTTTGTTTGTTTGTGTATGGGTGTGTGTGTGTGTGTGTGTGTGTGTGTGTGTGTGTGTGTGTGTGTGTGTGTGTGAGAGAGAGTGGGTGTGTGAGTGCATGTGTGAGTGGATTGTGGACATGTTTCTGGCAATGTTTGCTCCAAGTGACAGTAACCCCATGCAGTCTCTGTGTACTGCACCACACACACACATTCAACTTTAGAAACCACACACACACACACGAAACACACACACCAACACACACACAAACACCGAAACACACACACCGACACACACACACACCGACACACACACACACACACACACACACACACACACTGCAGAGACCGTGGAGACTGCAGTGACTAAGCCTGATGCAGAGGCAGTGTGAGAGGAGACGAAGGCAGAGGAGGAAGGTGTCGTGTCGTTCCCCGCACACACCCGCCTCACTCGCTCCAGAGTCTCAACGCACTCAGGCACAGTTCTGGTTCTTCTCTGGCCCGGTTCTGGCCCAATCAGGATCAGAACTGTTGCGTACTCAGCACTTCTCTGGGTCTGTTTCTGTGACTCTCTATAAAAAGAGGGTAGGCTATGTCAGATGAAACATGCACGTGTTTAAAGAATACATTTACTTTAAACATGCAAAACATGGCAAGTTAATACATTGCACAGCACTAACACAAGTAATATTACTATGATCCATATTGTAGTAATAAGAATAGGTTTTTCTCTCTCTACCTAACTTCTTCCTCTCTCTCTCATCCTCCAGATAATCATTTAATCAGCACAAGACAGCAGAAAGCAAGGGATGGAGAGAGGAGGAGGGAGAGAAACACAGACAGACAGACAGACAGACAGACAAAGGTAGAGAGAGAGCGAAAGAAGACAGAGGTAGAGAGAGAGGAAGATGAGAGAGGGAGAAAAGGCCAAAGAAACAGAGGGAAGCAGACAGGGGGGGGGGGGGGGGGTAGAGAGTGTATGTGAGAGAGGAGGGGTGTAGGGGGTCTGAGCCCAGACAGTGGCGGCAGCTTACTCTATTAATCAGTCTCGACACAAGCAGAGGACAGCAATGTCCCAATGTGAGGGTCACACACACACACGCACACACACACACAGATAGAGAGAGAAGCAAATACATTTATGAAGATTCACTCATACACATTCACACACACATTCTCATACACTCATAACCACAGATATGCAAATACTATGAGCACATACCTACACACACATAAACAAACTGCATTCATAGGCACAAAAGCACACACACACACACACACACACACACAGGGAGATTCACTAATCGCTGCCAACATGGGCAAAGCCGGTGTGGCCCTAATGCCAACGCTGATGCCCACCAGCCTTTTGTCCTATTCTGTTACCCCCTCGGACATGAGGAACATATCAAAATGCACTTCATGTAGGTGGTGGTATCACATAACCATTGAGTGGCTGTATCTGGCGCCGAACAGGATCCAGGACCTGATGAGTGCCACACACCAGGGCCTACTCCTTTAAGCACGTGTGGCACACTGGCTGTCCCTTTCCCTGCGAATAGAAAGGGACGCCTAGCGTGTATCATTTACACCAGGCAATGTCATTACACATGCCACCTGATCTCACACAAGACAACACAACGACTGTGTACCAGTGCGCACGGTTCTCACTCCAACACCGGGCCGAGCGCAGAGCACAGATGGGGGAGGCGGCCTCTTTCCAACACAAGACACTCTGCTGATGGAAAGTGACAAGACGCACTGAAAAAATAATGCCACCATCTACAGTTCCTCAGCTGAGCCATGCAACCATGTAATCGTGCGTCGCCAGAGAGAAGCAATAACTTGACTGATACTGAAAGTAATTATGAGGTTGCGGTGTGTGGTTCCTGAAGAACACAGCTTTGCGTAGTCCAGAGAAGAAGCAGATTCTAGTACTGTTCTGATCCACATGTATAAGCATGTATCATTGCCAAAACCGGACCAGATTATTGTTTGGGAGCCTGCTAACAAGAAACAAATGCATGTTTGTATGAAAGACATATTATTTATTTACGTTTGTTTGTTTTGTTTACAACCACAGCTGCAACCAGAGCGGAATTAGAGAAGGCGTCTCTCACACATCATTGGTACATTGGGACAATTTAGATAGGACACTTTCATGATGTTTCAAAAGAAATATTTATTCAGTTTCTGAAACACTCCACACCAATATACCTAAATTTCCTTCAGGATCAATAAAGTATCCATCTATCTATCTATCTATTTATCAATAGCGCTGCAGTGATTGGTTTGTTTAGTACATATGAAACACTCCACACCAATAGAGCTGTAGTGATTATTGGTGTGGAGTGTTCCATAAGTACTACACAAACGAGTCACTATTCATATGTACTAAACAAACTAGAGCTGAAACCAGCGAAGAAGATTCCAACAGTGACGGGTGCTTTTGTCAAGTGGTGCGCAGGTTCTAGGGAAACCAACCCTGTGAGCATCAATTCTCACAAAAACCCGAGACCAAAATTCATCAGAGTTTTCTGGCGGTCATCTCTGTCCCGGAGAGACTGCAACAGAAGAGACGCCTCGGGCTAGTTTCACAGAGCTTGCAGGCCTCCTTAATGTCAGTGGAAACCCGAAACAAAAGCAGCCAATTTTACCCACAGACAGCGCAGCTATTTGCTTTGCCTTGGTGCTCCCCTGAGACCCTAGCGTTCTCAGAACAAACACAACAACAGAAGCTTCTCTCGACCATGACCAGGGATGTGTCCCCTTAGCTATATATGTCTCAGACAGTAGCCATCACTGCATAGACTCTGGCCATGATGTGGCCATGATACAGGCCATGCCCCAGCTGCTTTCTGGCCAGCCTGCTTTAGCAGTCTAGTTCGAACAGGCTACTGCATCCTATAGTGGACCCATAAGAGGAAGTCCTTGCTGTACATTGTAAAACGCATTGCATATTTACACACTGCCAATATTCGCAGGACTGGTGTTATGTAGTTAACTGTTTCAATTCAGTATGGGGCTTAGGTTTTAAGGATAATTGAACTAAAGTTTAGTGAAAAACCCTCAAGAACAGAACTCAATACCAACTCCATTTCTGCATTAGCAGACTTCTTTCTGTGTGAAAGTATTTTAGTCTGGAAATCAAAGGTCACATAGGTTAGCAAGAGTTTGAGTGCCTGTTGCCCTTTGCCCTTTGAAAGGTCTCCTTTAAGGGTCTTACTAGGAAGTGATCTGAAGTGACCCCAGTAAGACCACGAGTGCTTCCTCTGGCTGGGGAGGCTATCGCGTCCCTTTGCTCAGCATCTCCCCAGGTCTTAAGAAGCTGAACGGACAAAAGCCTCTCGTTGCTGGAACATGAGCTGTGCTTGTGAAACCACTCATGAAATTACACCAAATCCCCATGATACGCTGAGAGGCTTCACTCTAGGGTACTTCAAAACACTGACAGAGAGAAAGAGAGAGAGAGAGAGAAAGGGAGAGAGAGAGAGAGAGAGAGAGAGAGAAAGAGAGAGAGAGAGAGAGAGAGAGAGAGAGAGATGCCCATGCAACATCAACAGAACTTACTGCTACTTCTAGACGCAAAGCAAAACCAGAGAAGCTCTGGCCTACTGCAAAGCCTTTGCCAAGGTCATGACTCCTGTAGTAACAGAGCTGGTTGACGGGTGAAACACAAGCTGTTGACGTGCTCTTATGTAACTCCTTTAGTAGTATTACAGGACCTCTACTAAATATGAGTGTGAAAAAAAAACAGCTAGATCTTTTGCCCATCGTCCAGGGCGACTGGAAACTTACTGGTCACAATGTCAGCTTTCTGGTTGTGTTGAACCACGCATGTGACAACAGCACAACCCTTAAGGGGCCGCATCTGTGAACTGAAAGGAAAAGTGAAGCACAGACTTCTGCATTCACAGACGAGCACAAACTCATGAATGGGAAATGTCAATGAAAGAGAAACCTCTCAAAACGTGGCTGGTGGTTTAGTCTGAAACTAGAATAGAGGAAATGAAAGAGTTCTGAATGGGCACCACCGGATGTGTACGTCTAGCGGCCAGAGGAGCTTCTAGTTTGTTTGTTTTGTTTTGGGATTTTTTTGTGGTTAAAGAAAAAAAAACTGCAGACAGCATCCTGAAAAACAGAAGAAGTGTTGCAGCAACACCACTTGCTCGTTGTGTTTTTTTTCTCTCACTTCTGCTTTCAACACAGAGCTAGAGAAGGACATACACTATTGACAACTAGTTGTTGCAACACTGCTTTAAACTACTGAAATTACTTTTGTGTGCAACTGTTTGTCCTGACATATAATAAAGATCACAGCCACCCCAGTTAAGTTCAGTTCAGTCTGGTTTCACCTTCTAGGCAGTGAATGACAACGTGTGTACAACCGTCTGAAACTGTTGACTGGCTGGAAATGAACGGGAGCACAGCAATGCATCAGTATGCACCTTGACAGTATGTATGGCCATGGTACGTACCATACATACTCAGCAGTATGGTACTATAAGTAGCCATTTCGGATCAGTACAGAAAGTACAGAATAATTAGGAAGATGCCATGATTTGTCACTTCCTCCAGGTATTACTACTATAGGTTACCTCCTGCCCAAAGCTGTCGCTCAGTCTATATGCCTGTGAAGGTATTGCCATTGTACTGTATGGGCATGACTATTGTCCTGAAGTGACCTAAAGCAATGAAATAATGTGATCAACGAATGAACGCCCCCTTGTAGATGGTAGTCCAATAGCAAAGAGCTCTGGACCTAGATCCAGCCCTAATCAGCCACGGGTCCATCCAGTATCAGCGCTAAAAAACTAAATATCATGTCCTTTCTCTTAGGAGGAGGCGCGTGAACTTGATTCCAAACATGCTGGTCTCCAGCGCAACACAGGGGTAAGATTCTCACTTGGCAGGTCACCTAAGGACACTGGCTTGGTGTAAGAGCAAAGGGGTTATGGGGTGATAAGCTTTATACACAAACCAACTGACACCTCGCTCTTTATTTCCATGATCCATTCCAGATTCTGACAGGTGCAAATCACATAAGACAAACAAGCAAAGCAAAGCAATTTAATCTACATACACTTGTGAAATGTACTATGAAACCTGAACAGCCAGCTAGAAATTCCAGCGATGCTTGAACACTGTGCATCATCAAGTAGCCTATTGTTGCTCATTATGACTGATAAATTCCTCTTGCAATGACAGTGATCATTAACCATGGTTAAAGCATGTTGCTGAAGCATTCTTAATCATGCTACACACGGTGCCAAAATGATTTAGGTGCTGATGTAAAGGCTACTGTATGACATGTTGACTCAACCTTGTATTTTTTAATGTCAACTGAAACCTGCTCGATTTGCCCTATGGTCACGCTTCAGCGAGGGAGACGGAGAAGTTACATTGCCCTTCCCGTTTAATGAATGAAGCTACGCTTTAGCCTCCCTGCTAAGACAACAGCTGAAACAAGACACGCTGTGATAACGCCCGGCATTCATTCAAGCGTTTTACTTATTTTGAGTTTGTGACGTGCCTAGGAATATATGTACCAAAACTAGCTATGACTGTCTGTGGCGCAGTTTGGGAATCGTGCGTGCTACGCAGGCACCTTGACACTGGCTTGCCTTTCTATCTAAGGTATAATTTTTTTTCTGACGTATGCGGCTCAAGGCATTGGTATCAGCGAAGGAGCAAATTACTTGGATACAGGTAGTGGCGAGGCAACAGTGACCGTCTGCAGAACCCACACAGTATCTTAGAGAACTTGCTGCACGTTGTTTTGCTTTGCTGGTAGCTCTGCACCATCATCACCGGGGCTATCAGGTTCACGAGCTGTCGTGACAAACCCGCACGTCACCATGAACTCACAAAAAAGACCGTCAAAAAGACTGGCCTCTGACAGTAGGGTGTCCGTTAAATGAACGGTTTCGTTGGATGATTTTTCTCCCCCCTGCACCGCTCTGTTTTCGATCATGTGGAACGCGCGAGTGTAAACAGAGCGTGTGGATAAACACGCGCTAGGCCAGACTCAGCTCCTCCTCCCTCGCGCAACCTCTACTGCTGCTGCTGCTGCTGCTGCATCAACTCAAGACACTGCTACCTCTCTCTCTCTCTTTCTCTCTCTCTCTCTCTCTCTCTCTCTCTCTCTCTCTCTCTCTATCCCAGCTATCAAAATGTATATGCGACGTGCAACGAGCCACAGCTTATTACCGCACCGTCAATAGCCTAGCAGCGTTAACCTCCCTAGCAGAGAACGGATCTGAGGAAGTACTTAATACCTGTCAGAGTAATGGTGATGGGGAGACACCAGTGGATTCCCCCGCGCTTGGAATCCTCCTCGAGTCTGTGAGCGTCTTCCTTATTTACGACACAGAGAGAGGCTGCCTACCAGACAACCCCCAGTCACGCAGAATATAATGAGGAGTAAAACAAAAAAAATGAATACCTTTCCGAGGTTCAGTTATAATTGTCTCTGCGGTCGAGAGGACCTAATGGACAGTCGGCTGTGGGTCAACAAGGTGGCTGCTGCTCCTGCGTTTCCCCGGAACCGCCGTTGAGCCGCTAACGCTTGGCTTGTTGTTGACTTTCAGGAAAGCCAGTGACGTCACGTCACTTCTCGTAGGGTACGGCTTCCCCCTCTCTCTTTTCCTCTCTCCGCTGTCTACCGAAAGCCAAGCTCAGATGGTCCCTGCGTCCGTCTGCCTCCTCTCGTACCGTACTCACTCTCCTCCGTGCGTCGTTGCTCTGGCAAGTCAGCTCTCGCGAGATCTCGTGAGGGCTGAGCGGAGATGTCAAAGCCCATACCTGTGAACTATATGGAGGAGCATTAGTTGTGACCTGTGACCTTGTTGACAAGGATGTTCAAACATTTAGGCAAAATACTTTAACTGGGTTTATTCGCTCAGGTAGATTGAACAACATTAATATAATTCAGCTCTGTGTCTCACTAATGAACCGTGCACTCCTGAACAATGACAGACCTATTAACCAATTTGTTAGCCAAATGCTGTTGGGTGTAACATAATTAATATATGCCACATGAAGGATGTTATACACATTTCAACATAAATTCCGAAACTTGAAAAATCTGATAGTAGTGCTTGAAATTGAGTAATTACCATCACCAAGGAGGTTATGTTTTCAGTGTGGTTTGTTAGTCTGTTTGTCTGTTTGTTCGTTTGTTTGTTTGTTAGCAGGATTAGGCAAAAACTACCAAGTTGGTTTTCATGACACTTTGTGGAGGGGTATAGCATGGGACGAGGGAGAATCTAGTGAATTTTGCGACGGATCCAAATCACAGGGCTTATCCACAAATTATTTTTAATTTTCACTAACTTTGAGAGATAGGGTATTTGGCCTCGGAAGAGGTCTACGTGTTCCCTTCTAGTTGATCATGTAATGATTCACCAAACAGGATATTATAATACGCCCAGAAAATTAAAATAACCCACGGTATGATATAATTCAACTTCATACACACTGCCAGTGGGATTGTTTGCTTTAGAGTACTGCAGTACGGACAAACTACACTAGCCCAAGGCCTATGAATGAAAGATTGTTTTATTTAATGAAGGGTCTAATCACACATCAAAGCTATGTTTGGTGGGGGGGGGGGGGGGGGGGCTCTTTCAAATTATCTTCCATTACATGCACCATTTGTCCATTGAAAGGGAAACGTTTGATGAACATCAGTCATGCGCAAGACCATACTATAAACAAATAGTGTTCATTAAAGCATGACTGAGAAGATGGGCTGGATGAAAACTCTCTGACAGTGCCTTGCTAGGCTTTAATCCAATCAAATGTACTCATATATACAGAAACTGCAGACGAGTGGAGTGCCTGAAAATAGGAATAGCTTGGTTTCTTCATGTTGCTATCTGTTTGCTCTAACAATTATAATGTCATGCACAAAATGATTTTGCGTCAATTCTTTTGATACCATCCTTGAGTTTTGATTGTGTACTTGTGTATGTATGGAATACTAAACTGTGTGTGCAGTGTGTGCAATACTAAAGTGTGTGTGTGTGTGTGTGTGTGTGTGTGTGTGTGTGTGTGTGTGTGTGTGTGTGTGTGTGTGTGTGTGTGTGCAATACTAAAATGTGTGTGTGTGTGTGTTTGTTTGTGTGCAATACTAAAGTGTGTGTGAGGTGTGTGTGTGTGTGTGTCTGTGTGTGTGCAATACTAAAGTGTGTGTGAGGTGTGTGTGTGTGTGTGTGCGTGTGCAACACTAAAGTGTGTGTGAGGTGTGTGTGTGTGTGTGTGTGCTCTTTAAGTTGTTAAAAGTCTTTTAAAGTTGTTAGAAGTTTGTCTCAGTTGTTAAAAGTCTTTATACGGTGCAAACAAAAGATGTAGAACAAAAAGACCCAGTGGTCACATTTGTTTTACTCTGGTTGTTTTGCTCCAGAGAGAAATGTAATGAACTTGCTCACTTTTTTTGTGAAAAGATCTGAGCTCTTAGACAGGCCATCAACAGCACACAGTCAAACAGTGAAACTATGCCATCTCTACGCCCACCTAGAAATAACTTAAGTACTGTGTCACAATTTAACACAATTGACCAAAAAACTGGAGGAAATGGTTTCTGCATCTTAAATTATGGACAGGTTGTCTCTATAACTGTCCAATTTAAAATATATATTTTTAAATCTCTCAGAACTGATTTGTTGCAAATAGTTAATGGCTCACTGCTATCAGGCACTTTCCCAAAGTCACTAAAACAGCTGCCATTAAGCCACTCTTTAAAGAGAGACTCTGGATGCCTCTGTGTTAAACAACTATAGACCTGTCTCAAATCTTCCTTTTACAGCCAAAATTATTGACACAGTTGTTTTTTAATCAACTCGGCCATGTTTTGAACTCAATTGGTAATTTTGACATATTGACAAAGTACTGAAATGGCTCTTATAGAAGTGTTAAATGATTTACGGCTGAATACTGATTCAGGTATAATATAAGTTCTGGTTATGCTAGATGTCAGTGTTGCATTTGACACTGCAGATCACAGAATGCAGCTGGACAGGTTGGAATATTGTAAAATCCCTCAGGGATCAGTTCTTCTTGCACCTCCTCTATTTAATCGCTAAATTCTACAGAACAACAACATCGATTTCCATAGTTATGCAGATGATAAACAGATATATCGGGCTCACTCACCAGATGACTAGCCCAATAGACTCACTGTGCCAATGTTTAGAGAGAAAAAAATAATTGGATGAGTCAACATAGATAATTTTGTTCACCAGTAAAGAGGAGAGAAATAGCACTTTTAAACCCTACACTCTCAGGCTCTAAAAAAACAAAGACCAAGTCCAAAATCTTGGCGTTCTAATAGACACAGATCTCAATTTCACCAGCCACATCAAAGCAATCAAAACTGCCTTCTATCATCCTAAAAGCATTGCTAGAATCAAGGGTTTGGTGGCTTAAAAAGCTCAACCGTGCCTCTATTTCCAGTAGGGTGGACTACTGCAATGGTCTCTTAACTGGTCTTTCCAAAAAAGACCATTAAACATCTGCAGCTCATTCAGAATGCTGCTGCTAGAGTTCTATAGCCTGGTGACACCAGCCTACGTATTTCCGCCTGAATTGATTTCAAGCTCATACTCAAAGACGGAAAGACGGAATGAAATGGAGTCACAGGCTGGTAATGGCCAGGCTAAGAGTTTTATCCAGGACCAGGAGAACAGAGGACATTACTCCAGTTCCAAATCAAAATATTTTCACTGGCTTCCAGTTGGAAGAAGTTGGAAACTAAAGGCATTTTTACACTTCTACGATTCTCTCCGATTTGGTCGTAGAGGGACACTTTGGCACGCCTTGGCACGCCTTGGCAACACCTTCACCCAGGTGTTGACGCCCATCCGAGCCGTCGGAGAGCTGGTCGGAGACAAACGCTTTTTTCTAACTTTTCTTAAAGAGTCGGAGAGAGTCGGATACCCCCTTGGCTGTGATTGGCCAGCTTACGGCATCATTTCCAAACGACATAATTTCCGTAATCACACATGTCAGGACCTCACATTTCCTGTTTTCTGTCAAAATGTTTTAGTACTATGTTGAAAGTGCCTTCTCCAACCAGCTTCAACTGACATCTAACGTAATTTGCTACGGAGTAATGCTGGCAGCATTACTTTGCATCTATTAAATAGGAAATGTATTTCATGTATGTGTAGAACCTATTTAGAATGACTGACTTTACATAAAACGGCAGTGAAAGACAATTGAGTCAAACATTACTTTTGCCTCAATGAGGGTGGCGTGTGAGAGCATAACCAGCACGATAACGTTGTACTTATTAGCAGCGAGGCTAGCTACATTAGCAGCACACTTTTGAGAGTTATTGTGAATACGCTAACGCTTGATTTAGAGGAAAATCTTTTGACTTTTGACAAGGGCAACCGTCTCGTTGCAGATTAAACACATCGGTTTTGTCCTGCCCACAAGCAGCACAAATGCATTGCCAGTCAGTCCACTCTGTCTAAAATTCGAGATTTTTAGAATCAACTTTTCTTGTGTGAGGTGTGAGAGCCTGGCAGAGGATCATTAGTAAGTGTGCTCCTGTATGTGTTTTTCAACATATTCATGGTTGAAATCGCAGTCCCACAACTGTATGTTGAGGTATGCATGTTCTTGCTGTGTGTCTGATATAACTATAACACTGCATGTTGATTGGTATTATGAATACCGTGGGTTTATTTTTCTGGCCCTGTCCTCAGAGTTTGGGGGGTAATTTTGTTCGAAGTGTGCATGCTTTGTTTCATAGTGACACATTCACGTTACCACTTTTTGACAAGGGCAACCGTCTCGTGGCCAATGAGTGCATTGTCATAGCGTTGTAGTTCAAAAGTTACCCAGCGATCATTAATATATACAGTATATACAGCCGCGGAAAAAATTAAGAGACCACTTCAAAATGATCAGTTTCTCTGGTTTTACTATTTATTGGTATGTGTTAAAGTAAAATGTACATTTTAGTTTTATTCTATAACCTACTGGCAACATTCCTACCAAATTTCAAATAAAAATATTGTCATTTAGATCATTTATTTGCAGAAAAATGACAATTGGTCAAAATAGCAAAAAAGATGCAGTGTCTTCAGATCTCGAATAATGCAAAGAAAACAATGAGTCCAATTTCAGAGTAGGTGCAAGACTCTGTGGCTTGTAGGCCTCTCCAGGTCTCCCTCTAACCATCAGACGACCATGTGTTGGGCAAAGCTGAAAATTGGACTCATCAGAGAAGACGAACTAGGAGACCTTCCAGTCCGCTTTGGTTCAATCCTTATGGTCTTTTACAAACCTCAGCCAGGCAAAGTACAACGTTGTCCCGGAAGAAAAACTTGCTTCCTTTTGCTCTGACAATGTTCCCCAACTCTGAGAAGTGTTTTTTCCAGCAGGGCAATGCTCCATGCCACACAGCCAGGCCAGTAAAGGTGTGGATGGAGTATCACCAGATCAGGACCCTGTCATGGCCAGCCCAATTTCGAGACCTGAATCCCATAAAAAAAACTCTGAAATGTGATCAAGAGGAAGATGGATGGTCACAAGCCATGAAAAGAAGCCGAGCTGCTTGAATTCTTGCGCCAGGAGTAGCATAAAGTCACCCAACGGCAATGTGAAAGACTGGTGGAGAGCATGCCAAGACACATGAAAGTTGTGATTTTAAATCAAGGTTATTCCACCAAATATTGATTCCTGAACTCTTCCTAAGTTAAAGCATTAGTATTGTGTAGTTTAAAAATGAATATGAGCTTGTTTTCTTTGCATTATTCGAGATCTGAAGACACTGCATCTTTTTTGCTATTTTGACCAATTGTCATTTTTCTGCAAATAAATGATCTAAATGACAATATTTTTATTTGAAATTTGGTAGGAATGTTGCCAGTAGGTTATAGAATAGAACTAAAATGTACATTTTACTTTAACACATACCAATAAATAGTAAAACCAGAGAAACTGATAATTTTGAAGTGGTCTCTTAATTTTTTCCGCGGCTGTATATGAATAAAATACCAAAGAAAATAAGAACGTATTCATTTTATTGGATCGTTTTATAATAGTTTCTGTATTGTATGTAAGATACGCATATCGTTTTGTTATAAATCGCTACTATGTTTTTCACAAAAAAATGACCACCACGATGGAGATACATTTGCCTTCTCAAGTGAATATATAGCATTAGACATGCTAGCGTTGACTGAGCTACATGTCTCCAAGGCCCTTGTGAGACACCTGCCCGACAGGGCCTGAGGCCGCGTCAGTGACAGTTTGGAGGAAAAACAATCAATGACTTCCATTAAAGAGGTAATGGGGTAGCTACGGGCTCGACAAACAGTCGTTACCCCACCCAGCGGTCCGGCGTTGAATAGGCTTTAGGACGCATAGCCTTCGGAGTAGTATGTAAGCCCGACCAGTACGTTCAAATTGCCCCCGCCCGCCCATTTTTTTTTCGAGGACGGAGAGGGATGCAGAAGTATATCGAGGCCTTATAGACTGTAAATCACTGAATGGTCTAGGCCCATAATACATGATAGGGTATAAACTGAGTAGGGCTCTTAGGTCAATGGACTCAGGTCAGCTAAAAGAGCCCAGAGTCCAGACTAAACATGTTGAAGCAGCAATTAGCTGTTATTCTGCATGCAACTGTGTGTAACAGCCAGAATGAAACAGCCAGAAGATCTTATGTGGCCCAAATGTAGCAATTTTTTGAAAACATTTATTTTTGAAGAATGATTGAGCCTAAAAATTGAACTCTATTCTATCTTTTAATTATTACTTTATATGTACTATGAACTTTCTTTTAATTATATATTTATTAACAATCTTTTATGGTTTTTCATTCCTTGTCCCTGTTTTTCCTGTTGATATTCCTTTGGCTTTCATTTATGTAAAGCACATCAAACTGCCTCTGTGTATGAAATGTGCTATATAAATAAACTTGCCTTGCCTCCTGTTTTGTCGGTTTGCATATCTGTGCTGGTTGTGTTTTCCCCACCGTCAGCTCCAGGTGAGGAAGTGTCACCTACTCTCAGAAGAAAAAGTGAAGTGGCCTCTCTGCCAACTCTCTGGGCAAATTAAAAAAGAAAACAAACATCTTCCAGAACATTCTGAAAACCGCTGGGAGGTTTTCAAGTTTGCCTTCCACTATGGACTTGCAACAGCTGTTCCTTAGCCTGTTGGGACCATCTGGACACAGCAAAGGACCCATAGCATCTGACCACTCTCTACAATGCATAGTTTATGTTTTTCATTGCTAATTTTAGGTGACATGCCCTATATTTTGCGTACTTAATAAAGGAAGTGCTGTGTATGTGAGTTTGTCTGTGTGTCAGCTTGGTGGCTGTTGAAAAAACTCACTCAGTATAATACGTTGTGTGTGTGTGTGTGTATGTTGGTGTGTGTGCTGGATATATATATATATATATATATATATATATATATATATATATATACCGCATATGCCCGCATTTTCCCATAAGAGTAACTAGGCTATGCCACTTTGAGTACAGTTTCCTAAACAGATTTCAGAACAGATTTGGTTCTGCATCTAGATACATCATCACTTAAAGGTTCAGTCAGCGATTCTGGCTCTGCATATAGATACACTAACACTTAAAGGTTCAGTCAGCGATTCTGGCTCTGCATATAGATACATCAACACTTAAAGGTTCAGTCAGTGGTTCGGGCTCAATGTATAGATACATCAACCCTTAAAGGTTCAGTCAGTGGTTCTGGCTCAATGTATAGATACATCTACACTTAAAGATTCAGTCAGCGGTTCTGGCTCTACATCATCACTTAAAGGTTTAGTCAGCGATTCTGGCTCTGCATATAGATATATCAACACTTAAAGGTTCAGTCAGTGGTTCAGGCTCAATGTATAGATACATCAACACTTAAAGGTTCAGTCAGTGGTTCTGGCTCAATGTATAGATACATCTACACTTAAAGGTTTAGTCAGCGGTTTCTTCTGTCTTCTGTCTTCTGTCTTCTGTCTTCTGTCGTCTGTCGTCTGTCTTCTGTCTTCTGTCTTCTGTCATCAGTCTTCTGTCGTCTGTCGTCTGCCCTC
>NC_137910.1:18374210-18379210 GCF_963457725.1 Sprattus sprattus | reverse complement strand
GTCCCTCGGCCGGGCGGAGCGGTGCAGCGCAGCGGTGAGCACACACCTCCTGAGCTCCTGTGTGGCGGTGGCATGTGTGTTGTGTTGTTCTGGAATGTTCTGGGAGGTTCAGCTGGCGGTGTGCCCTCTTTAACACCCCACCAGGGGATTCAGAGGTCCAGCTTTAGGTGGGGCAGAGAGAGGTCAAGGGGGCAGAGGATGGTGAATATCTTTCTCTATCTCTCGTTCTTTCTCTCACCCGCCCTCCCCCATGTCTTTCTTGCACTCTTTCTCTATTTCTTTTTCCGGTCACACTCTGGCCCTCTCCTTTTACCTCCTTTATCTCTCTCCCTCTATATCTCTCTCCTTTTCTATCTCCAGAGGAGCAGTACATGATGAAGCACATCTAAGGTGTATGTGTCTGTATTAATTTGTATCTGTGAGTGTGTGTGTATGTATGTATTTGCATATGTTTGTATGTGTGTGAGTTAGTGAGTGTGTGTGTGTGTGTGTGTGTGTGTGTGTGTGTGTGTGTGTGTGTGTGAGTGTGCGAGAATCCCTTGAAGATTGATATGCCATTAGTGTGTGGTCTCGGAGTGGTAACAATATCACTGTGTGTGTGTGTGGGGGGGGGGGGGGGGGGGGGGGGGTGGGGGGCAGGCTGTTTAAATGATCTTCCCCCTCTTTAGCAGATGCCTTAATTTTTATGGGACTCTTGAATGAGTCTGTGCAGTTATTCCATGAAGCATAATTTAACCACCAAATGGGATGCAGCATATAATTTCATGTTAATGATAGGGAAAATACTCAATATACTCTATAACAATTCAGGAAACTGTTATGAGTGAGTTATTCCATCCTCGAACCGTAGAGAAACAATATGGTAACCTACGACCTGTAATGTGCGTTATTGTTTATTTGAACCTAAGGTGAGACCATCGTTTGATGTCTGCCTACAAATCTCACAAATTATTATTTTTATTAAGTAAAGAATGCTTTCTTTGTACTTTTCACAGAGGATCCTCGGCGAACCACAGGCTGTGTGTCAGTGCAGCTCACCAGGTACTGACGCCGCCTTGCTCTCTCTGTCAGATCTGATGGATCTAATCTGGTTTCATGCCATTACCGTTCCCTCTTATGGCCACATTTAATCAGAGATATCTTCCAAGAAGACATTCCCGACACCTGGAATCTCACTTCCATTTCTTCCTATTCCTGGAAGATGGATGGGATTCCAATAACCTCAGTGATTCCTGTTCCTGGATCTGCCCATACAATTCTGCTTCCCTACCTTAGTTGTGCATTGTTCCATTCTGAGGTGCTAAAGGAGAAATGTCCCAGCCCAAAAGCCTGTTTTGTAGAGTTCCTACTACTACTGCTACTACCACTACTACAAGTGCTACTGCTACTACTAATAGTAATACCACTATTACTACTAATACTACTACAACTACTAATACTAGTAATACCACTAGTACTACTATTACCACCACCACCACTACTAATAGTAACTACTATTACTACAACTATTACTACTGCTTTTACTGCTAGTCTAACCAATAATATGTTTTGTTTATGGCTGTAATAGATTTGTCATTATTGTTTTATTGGTGGAGGTGGTAATTATTGAAGTGTTAAAATAACACTTACATTTTGACCTCAAAGTTCATCTTTTTGCATCATTTCTCTTAGATGCCTTTCTAAGCTGCCGATTTTTTTGTTGTGCAGTGAATGAAATAAAACATTTTATCGTTTTAAAACAGCAATGGATGAGAAAAAAAAAAACAATCTGACAGCTGACCTGAGTTCTGTTCCAGTAGGCCAGATGAAAGGCTGTGTGTGTGCCGTGTGAGTGTGCTGTGTGCGTGCCGTGTGTGTGTGCCATGTGTGTGCCGTGTGTGTGCTGTGTGTTGGACAGGCATCTGAGGCCAGGTGTGTTACAGCTGACACGGATGTTTAGCCCAGGTACAGCTGAGATTGAGAGTAGGGAGGAAGGGGGGCATTGTCCAGGTTGTTTGTGTGTGTGTGTGTGTGTGTGTGTGTGTGTGTGCATGTGCGTGTGTGTCTGTGTGTATGTGTATGTGTATATGTGTGTGTGTGTGTGTGTGTGTGCATTTGGGTGCGTGTTTTTGTGTGTGTGTGTGTGCGTGCGTGAGTGTGTGTGTGCACCTTTCCACAGTCTAACTCAGGGCTTAATATCTTTCCTTCTGTTTCCTTCGTTTAGGCCTTGTGTTTTGTCCTGCTAAGACCACCCCCCGCCCCCACCAAGGTCCCCCCTTCCAACTTACTTCCTCTCAGCACACACACACACACACACACACACGTGAGATTGCACATCACCCTCTCCTCTCTTCTCCCCTCCTCTGCCCTTTTCTCCTCTCCTCTCCTCTCCTCTCCACTTATCTCTTCACACTCAGGCATAGAAGCTCCACCAGACCACATATATACATTACACACACACACACACACACACACACACACACACACACACACACACACACACACACACACACACACACACACACACACACACACACGTCACACACACACACACACACACACACACACACACACACACTCACATACACACACACACACACACACACACACACACACACACACACACACACACACACACACACACACACACACAGAGATACATGCAAAGAACATGCCTCCCTTTCACCCATAGCCTGGCTCTGCCCGGCTATTGCCCCCAGCTCAGTTTTCGCTGGGACTCGTCTGCATCCCTCCTCACAAGATGAACCGCTGAGCCATTCTGAAAGGTGGACCAATCAGTGGCCAGTGGGGGTGGCGACGGCGTGCAGCAAAGTTGAAGGGAAGTTTGCTTGAAATGTGGTTGTAACAATGGCAGCAGTGTCAGAGCTAGACGAAGCGAGACAAACAGCAGTAACTATGCTAGCAAACATCGACGACTTGAAACCCGATCGATAGGAATGTGGTAATGTATTCATCAAGGGCAAAGACATTGTTTCCTTACCGCCAGTGGGGTATGGGAAAAGGCTAATAAATCAGTCCATAGTGGTCAATGCTGATTGGTTTAAGGCTGGTGAAATGGTTTTAAAATTGACCTGAAGTCTACATCCATTTAGATGCATTGACTGGAAACAATCTCCAATGGAGTGTGGCCAGTCTCTACTCCTATATCTTAACAGTCTCCCGTTTTGTGTTAGATCTGCTGCCTGCTTGGATGTGTTTAAAACCAGATTCAAAACTCACTTTTATACTCTGGCTTTCCCTGGATATTAACTTGGCGATGCCTTTTATTTGTTGTTCTTTTGAGTTTTTGTTGTTATTTTTCTGTTCTATTATCCATGTTTATGGTTTTGTTATTCTATTTAGTTTTCTCTAATCCATCCTCTTTTTATCACTATTAGATTTAGCTTCCTTATGTCCCATTCCTATGTGTGTCAGTGTGTGTTTGTGTGTGTGTGTGTGTGTGTGTGTGTGTGTGTGTGTGTGTGTGTGTGTGTGTGTGTGCGTATGTGTGTGTGTATGTACAGTATGTGTGTGTGTGTGTGTGTGTGTATATGAGTGTGTGTGTGTGTGTGTGTGTGTGTGTGTGTGTTTCGGCAACATGGTTTCCATCCAAGCATGAGCCGTTCTGTCTGCTACACCACAACTAACTATCACAAATACACCAGACCTTGTGTCAATTAATGAAAAAAACAAAGCGATCACAATAATTGAAATTGGTTGCTCTTATGACGCTTACATGGACACCTGCTATGCGTCAAAACATTAAAATTCCAACCCTTAAGTACTGTTTAAACCAACTATGGCTACTCATGTACAGTCATTGCCTTGATCTTATAGCGTAGGTCATGCGCATTGAATGTGTGTGCGAGGCCTGCAAATCTGTGGTCTCTCTAAGAAAAGGCCAAACACTACGCAAAGTACTGCTCTACATCAGCAGGAATTAGTAGCCTCTTCATCTGGAAGCGCAGGTGTCAACTTTACCCGTAATGCACAATAGCGACTGAAACTTTGAATGCAATTTAATACTTCCTTTTAGCCAAATTTGGATTTTGCAATGATATGTACTTATTTATCAAATCCAAAAAAAGAAGTTAACTGTGTGTGTGTGTGTGTGTGTGTGTGTGTGTGTGTGTGTGTGTGTGTGTGTGTGTGTGTGTGTGTGTGTGTGTGTGTGTGTGTGTGTGTGTGTGTGTGCGCGTGTGTGTGTGTGTGTGTGTGTGTGTGTGTGTGTGTGTGCGAGTGACCTCTGCCCCCTCCCCCCATACCCTCAGGCTCCTCTCTCTGGCTGGTCCTCTGGCCGTGGAGGCCGACCTCTCACCCCCCAGGGCCCATGCAGCTGTTCCTGAGGTGGGGCATCTGGGAGCGACAGACCGCTCAACCGCCAGAGGTGGCCCAAAACATCCCTGGGGGATCCCATCGCGCCTCAACCCACCCCTCTACCCCGCTCGCCCTCTCTCTGTCTGTTTCTCTCTCCCTCTCCAGCCTTTCCTCTCTCTCTCTTTCAATTGAATTATATTCAATTTAGTCCGATTGTATTCATGTAGTGCCAATAACGATTGAAATTGTCTCAAGACACAATACAGAGCCCTGGCCCTAAACCCCAAGAGAGCAAGCACTAAGGGGGGGGGGGCAATTAAAGAAGTGGTTAGAACAGCTAAGTAGGCATAAACTGTGTTCATAATACCAGCATGCAAACATAATTTTCATATTGAGGGTTATTGAGGATCATAATGTAATGTAATGTTGTCATCAATGTAATCATATCAGCAAAGAAATGTGTAGTTAGGCTGGCAAACTGAATGTGTGTGTGTAGCCAGTGTGTAGTAAACTTTGATTGGTAGGTGGGAATGGGCAACAGGAAGCAGGGGACAGCAACACCTCACAGTGGAGAGAGGGGGAGAGAGAGACAGCAACACCTCACAGTGGAGAGAGGGGGACAGAGAGACAGCAACACGTCACAGAGGAGAGAGGGGGACAGAGAGACAGCAACACCTCACAGAGGAGAGAGGGGGACAGAGAGA
>NC_137910.1:18346710-18369210 GCF_963457725.1 Sprattus sprattus | reverse complement strand
AAAGAACATAATTTTGCAACTTTTTCCTCAAACAGCATGAAAAGTGGGAGGTGCATGCTCTGGTGTAGAGCATCCTGTGGTGCAGTGCATGCATGCATGCAACAGCCTAACTGGCCTAGTGTCCACTGAAACATGTGTCATCTCAAGTCATATATATTGACATTAATGTCAATAAACAGAGAAAATGCATAATTTTGAAAAAGCAACTTTAGGAAAGAGGGGAAACTCTGTTGTTTGAGAGTTGTTTGGGAGTTATTTTTCCTAGTTTATCTGTGTGTGTGACAGGCCGACTCTCTGGCTGCCTGGCCCAGATGTATGGGGTCTGTCGCTGGGTAGGGGGTAGGGGGTAGGGGGTGGAGGAGGGGGGGTTCTGAGCTGTGCAGTGCTGGCTGCCGCTCACTGATGGACATCTGGAAGCCAAATTGGTTAATGGCGCCTCCAAGCCAAAAAGGTAGTCAGCCATTTCCTCCTCCAGCTATGAACGAGAGCTGCTGCTGCATCTGTCCGCCTCCCTCCGTCCCTCCATCCCTCCCTCCCTCCCTCCCTCCCTCTCTCTTCCGTCCGCCTGCTTTGAAAAACATCCCCCGCTGATGGCCAGCCACTGGGATGTGGGAAGCGGAGGGGTCGGGTTGTTGGGCCGAAGCCACGTCTTTGCAAGAGGACGCGTTAGAAGGGTGGCCCACCACAAACTCCCCTCCACTGAACTCCACTGAAGCGCTCGCATATGTACACGAGACTCTGTGTGTCGAAGTGTGGAGAACTTTCCACCCTGTGAGAAAAAGCTTCCTCCAATGCTCCCCTCTTTCTATGTACAGGGGTGTCCAAAGTCGGACTGTGTAATGTTTGGGCACCCTTGGGCAAAATACAGAAATTATTACTGAAAGTAGTGATTGTGGCATCTGGTTGGCAGTCATGCCAGAATATTTGCATTCAACTGTGGATTCTATCTATCAGATTCTATCTGTGGATTCTATCAGGACCACACATCCCTGAGAGGATTTGTCAAACTCATGTCTGACTCATGTCTGTCTCATGTCTCATTAAAAACAACATTTCTGATGGAATGTTAAGTCATTTCAAGGGAACAGCTTGACAACCCTTTTTCAAAAAGTATCATACAATAAAATGATCTGTTTGTAATCTACCTGCTGTTATACATTTCTACTCCATGGACCAGAACCATTGTGTTTCTAGCATTTCAATGCAAAAGAGCCTTTGGGTTTGTGGCACCTTTCCATAGACCAGAGCCTTTGTGTTTCTTCCATTTGTGTTCAGACGATGTAGTTGCTGAGGGAAGCTGTTTGGTTCATACCTTTCAGGGGAGTTTAAAGGGGTTTACTCTGTGTTCCTCCTTAATTTCTTGTTCATGTGGCCTAACTAGTAGAACAACTGGTGAAGGAGTTCCCGTACAGATGAAAATGTATATCCGTACTGTACTGGAAACTCCTTAAGGTAAAAGTGTAAAAGCTAAATTAATAAATGTACAGAGTACAAGTTACACCAGCCAAGAGGTACGTGGATGAACCAGTGAAGACCTATAGTGGGGGGATATACAGTACATAGGTTTTCAGACTCTTTCAAGTTTTCCATATTTTGTTATTTTTCAGACTCATCTTAAAATGGACTCATCCACTCCTGGATTTTCTTGACAGAAAGGTTTAGGTTGTCGTCCTGTTAAAATGTAAATCTTCGGCCCAGCCTGAGATCCTTAGCACTCTGGAAAAGGTTCCCCCTCAAGATTGCTCTATATTTTTTTGCATCCATTTTTTGTGT
The DNA here is from genome assembly GCF_963457725.1 of Sprattus sprattus. Classification (NCBI taxonomy): domain Eukaryota; kingdom Metazoa; phylum Chordata; class Actinopteri; order Clupeiformes; family Clupeidae; genus Sprattus; species Sprattus sprattus. The sequence continues at coordinate 18,367,437 of NC_137910.1, read as the reverse complement.
GCATTTCCCTGTATCTTAACTAGTCTCCCAGAGAGAAATATCCCCACTGCATGATACAGTCACCACCATGTTTGACTGTAGGAAAGGTATTAATGAGGTGATGCTCAGTGCCTGGTTTCCTCCACACACCACTGGGAATTGTGGTCAAATAGTTCAATCTTCGTTCCATCAGACCAAAGGGCTTTGGGTCTCATGATCTGCGAGTCATTCAGGTGCTTTTTGGCAGACTCACAGTAGGCTGTCATGTGCCTTTTAGTGAGGGATGGCTCCTGTCTGCCAACTTACCATAAAAGCCTGTTTGGTGGAGTGCTGCGCTGATGCTTGCCTTCTGTGAGGTTCTCCCATCTCCACAAAATAATTCTATGTATCTCATTCAAAGTGACCATTGGGTTCCTGGTCACCTGTCTGACCAAGGCCCTTCATCCTGGTTTACTCACTTTGGCTGGACAGCCTGAATTAGGTCTTGGACACTTTCAGTGCCGCTAGAAATGTATCGTATTTGTATGCAATATAAACATATATTATTAAATGTATTATTTATTAATAAATGTACATATAAATGTATTTATACAATGTCTTGTATCCACAGATGCAGTCTTGACACAATCCAATCTTGCAGGTCTACGGGCAATTCTCTCGACATAATGGCCTGGTTTTCACACAGACATACTGTACATCATCAACTGAGACCTTCTATAGACAGGTTTGTGCCTTACCTAATTATGTCCATTGAATTCAGTTAAACACAGCACAGCACAGCACACACACAATTATGTCGTAGAAGCACCTCATAGAAGCAGGATGCACCAGAGCTCAGTTCCAAATGTCAGGAATTGAGTCCATTTTAAGATGAATCTGAAACATTTCAACATGTGGATAACTTGAAAGGGTCTGAGAGCTTTAAGTATGCGCTGTATGCATACTTTTGCTAATGACCATGTTCATTACTAATGTTCATGCTTTCTCCAGTCTCTGAAATGCAATTAAAAACAAGGCTGTTCCAATATGGCACAATAAACTCTTACTGCTGCTCGCAAACCACTAGAATGTTTAACTCTCCATCCAGATGTCTAATTCAGTCGGCAGCTGTTTATTCTCAATTCTGCTTGATTCCAACAGCAGATGAAATGGCTAATGAAGAAATCATAGTACTAGTCTTTTTGGTGAAAACTATTCTTCTTCAAGATCACTACTGACCAATCACCTGGGCTTACTTAATGATAACCATGGTCAGTACTCACCCGGTACCACTGTCTTTACACACACACACACACACGCACACAACACACACACACACACACACACACACACACACACACACACACACACACACACACACACACACACACACACACACACTCCTTGAGTGGCAGGTGTAGAGCCGCACTGAGAATCAAAAACAAAGTCGTGTTGTCCCCCCAAAACATGATCCTGCCATCTGGGGAGGAACAAGTTAAACACACAGCCCTATCCCATGATGCCTGGCCCCCAGAGTGTCACCCCCCCCCAACCCCCCCCCCCCCCCCCGCCTCGCCTCCCCAACAGATGCTGTACCTCGAGAGGATTCAAAAAAGAAGAAGAAGAAGGAGAAAAAGAAGAAGAAAAAAACTGCACACAGAGGGAGACCGCAGCTGTTCTGGGGCCCAATCGCACGATCCAGCTCTGAACAGGATCACTCATGAATAATTCAAGTCCTGTGTGTGTGTGTGATTGTTTTTTAGCCCGTTTTAATCATGCACACACACACACACACACACACACACACACACACACACACACATACACACACACACACACACACACACTCACAAACCACCTTTTTCTCACTCCCCCCCTTTCGCCACCCCCCACCCACATCTTCAACTCTGTCCAAGAATTATCCAGTTGACTGAACAGGTTTCCCCAGCTCAAGGTACTCACCACCAGGAGTCCCTTACTTTCATCATCTTACTCAAACCAAGTACCTGCTGGCTCATTTAGCCTCTTACCCTCTACCTATCATCACACTTTTCGTTCCCATGGAAACGACCTTTGACACCCACCCTCAAGCTGCGCAGTGAGACACGATAGGGTGATATCACTTGGGCAAAACAGACACCCAGCATCCCTCTCTCCGACATCAAAGTGGAGCGCAGACTCTCCTTCCCTACCCCCTGCTGTGGATGCTGCCATTCATCATCCTATGGGACATGCTGACAGCAGTATCCATCATACTCAAACAAGTGAACTCTCCGCCTTGCGGCCCAAATGAAATGGGTTTGTGTGGTTTGTTAGATGCTCTCCCGCTCTGTCTGGGAGTCTACGGCAGGGCCGGTGCACCATCTGGGAGAAGCCCTCTGTGTGTGTGTTTTTTTTCCCCTTTTATATGTATCGTTTTTTTTCTCTTTTTCTGTCTTCTGCTCCTTGGAAAGATGATAAATAATGTATTGACAGAGGTGTGCTTTTTGCTGTTGGCCTGATGTTACTGTCTATAGCCAGCATTGCTTTTAAAAAACAGCACAGCAACACTTAAAAGTGGATCAAAACGCTGTTAATCACCACTTACTTAGGTAAACAGTATTTCAATAGGCACTATGTTTGGGTGATTTGTTAAGCAAACGCCTTTTGCCAGGAGGAAAAGGAATATCCGGTGTCCTCAGAAGAATGAAACTTTACGCCGTAAATTGTAATGCCATTTTCAGTGTATATTTTTAATCAATGTTCGCTATTCTCCACCAGTCTCTGGGAGGCAACACAGGAGTCAACCCCATCGTAAAAGTGTGTGGCACGTGAAACAGAAACAGTACTCAGGAGGGCATGTCATTTTGGGTGTTTTTTTTTTACTTGTCAATACTACAAACTTTGACTTTTAGTTGCTTATCACTGAGCCCAGGAATATCACGGGAAAAACGTCCTTTCTCAGGGAATGTATTTCAGTTATAGCATCAACAAAACCTTTCAAGACATTTGAACATAAACATTCCAGTCAGACTTTGGAACATAAACAGGTTTAATAACCCTTATCATTTATAACTTAATAAAGAGTCTATTGCCTCATAGGCGTGACATTACTCTAAAACAAACCACTCAGTCTTGTCCTTATTACTACATGGGTATGGAAAGCACAAACTGAACAAAGCCACAGGACCCCAAAGGTATTCCTTTAAGCAAACGTGATTTACATCCCATATTAAAAAGCTTGGGAGGAAGGGATATTTTGGTCAAAGCTGTATAACACTACATACCGATACATTACTACGGTAGCCTTAATTGCATTACATGTGATTTACACATCTGCATGAAAACAAAAGTCTTTGTTTCACTTATAGCTGCTCTGAATCCGGTTTCCATGTATCTCACTCACTATAAACTGACCAAAGATATTGAACACAGTACCCAGAGCAAAGGTAGTTTACCTTTCGAAATGAGCCAACTGTTAACTCAAACTGAATTATTCCACTCCTCCCAGTAGCAGTTATCACCTATGTGCTTTCCCTTCTCGGAATAGCTGTTATTGCTGCTGTACTGGCACACAACCTTTCGACCCCCCCCCCTGATGTGGGAGTCACGTACCAGCGATATTGTTCATTACCAAGTTCTAACCTTAATTCATGGCCGTGTATTTGCAGGGTAACGTCAGACCCCTCCATATGGCTGGCTGCTTAATTAAATACTAATTGTTATGAGCTGTAATAATTGCAGCGCTGCCTGATGCATTGAGCTCCGTGCTGTTGCCTTGTCCCCGGAGAGGAGGGAAAGTAAGGCACCACTACAGATAAACAACTGACTGCTCTCATCGGAGGGGCTTCTGATAACTGGGTAAAGAAGTCAGCCTTCCCTCGACTCGGAGGAGAGGCCTCCATGTAGTCAACGGACACTTCCTGGCGTCTGTGAGGTACAAAAGACCTTTCTTCAGGGGGTTGCACATCCTCGTGTGCTAAACTGGCTTCTGCCCCTTCTGCAGGTTGAAGAACAGGAATTGTAGCAGACACAGAACAGGCATGGGTTTTTGGGACTTCATTGTACATCCTTAAAAAAAGACGGTTCCCACAGATGAACCCCTTAAAAAAGTTCTCTCAAGAACTCTACTGAGAAGAGTTCCTGGCACCTTGCTCCATCAGTTGAAAAATGTCTCAGCATTTTACAGAGGAAACCATCTTTGTATAGCTAGTGAGACTTTAGATAGAGAGCGAGAGAGAGAGAGAGAGAGAGAGAGAGAGAGAGAGAGAGAGAGAGAGGAGAAACCCTGAGTTAAGCGCTAGACAGACAGACATTGAGAAAGAAAGAAGCTGGCAGCCTGTATAGGTAGGCTTCAGTTAGCACTGCAGTCAGTGGGTCCCCTCCTATAATTAGGCTAATAAGCATAGCTGGGAGGCAAGTATTTCATGGGTGCCCAGACAGAAGCAGCCTCCAGAATGGATCAGTCGCAGAACTGGCCTGAGTCTCCACCAAATCAGGGCCGGATCCCATCCAGAACCACAGCCCTGCTTTCTGGGTGGTGTTTGCCATCAGAGCAGATTAGACAGATGTGGACCAACCCACCCCAACCCTCTTTGATGAGATTAGCAGGGCTCCAGAGCACAGTGGTGGAGAGGGGGGGAGCATCCAGCACCGCTGCGTGATCAGATTGCCTGCACGTCGAGCAGAGGCGACCCAGAGACCAGGGGTTGGCTCCCCCTGAAAGGGTTGTTGTGCAATGATGACAATAAAGGATAGAGAAAATATCAATCTTAACACAGACTTCTCTCTCTTTCCCTATCTCTTTCGTTTCACAGACACACTTTCAGGAAATGCACCCCTAGTGGTAATATTGATTCTTGACGAACCACCCCTGGACCTGATTCTACAGCCTTAGCAAAAAAATGATTTCAGTCTTATACTTTTAAAATGTCTCTTGGCATTCACTGAGACTTTACAGACAGTAGTATTAAGGTTCCTCATTAGGGTTCAAAGACTTATTGAAGGGTTAAAGAAGCACTGCTAACGGTTTGTGGTGGGAACTTTAAAGCTTTTTTTTGCTGGTGGCTTGAAAGAATTCTATTAGTAAAAGAAGTCAAACCTAAAAGCTTATTTTGCCTTATTCTAAGAGTGTAGGTGATCATGCTACAACCTCCATGACTGCTCCCAGACTGCGCATACCTCTGCCTGGTCCTTACAGTTACACTGCCACAGAGTGAAAAAAAAACCCCGATAAGATAGGAGAGAGGTAAGCCTCTTACACAGTTTTCTGTAATTGACTACGACCCTTAACCCAATTCTCATATAACAACTTTTAACAGGATTTTAGTTTTGTTGTTATATGGAATAATGGAGCAGAATTTTAGAAGCCTACAACTTACAGAACTATTCGTGAGCAAATGTTTTATGAATATTAATCCATGCTCTGCATTTATCTAGTAGGCTAGTGGCTGGTTCTATATAATGTCTTTCTGAATAGAAATGCATATGCTCTTTAAATCACTCCAGATCGGCGTGTTATTTCCCCTGGCTGGCGTAGGATAACACACGCCTGGAAACTTAACTGGAAACCGGTGTAAGGGAGGGGAAGGCGCGTTGATTTCAATGGCCCCAGCTTCCTCCGTCAGTGTGCCTTCGCCTCGCTCGAACATGGATTCCACAGTGACATCAAGAGGGAGGAATGTGCAAGGCCACGCCAGGGTTTCCCACCGTGCGAAACCACCACACTCCGCGCTGCAGAGCGCCCAACCTCTGCAACAAGATAGCCTACACCTACCCGGCACTCTGTGGAAACTAAAGGTGCCAATTCAAGTCTAAATAAAAAAAATGGCCAAAACCTGTCTATGGACATCTTGTAATTGTGATGTGGAATTTGTTTTCGTTGGAATGTCGTGGTTCACTGACAACAGGACGGGTATTCAAGACAAGTCATGTGGAATTGCTAGCGACGTCAGAAGGATTTTTTTTCAATTATTTGGTTTCGTCGACGGGCAAAAAATCAAATGTAGCCCACAAAGTTTGGGTTTTAAAGAGAAAGCGATTTCTCTCTCAATCAGAATGCAACGGGATCATGTAAAAATCCTAAGGCCTAAATTATAAGCCTAAATCTAATTTTACGTCTCGTTTTCACGTGTCTATTTAAACAATCGGCCTTAGGCTATGTGAAATATCTGAATACTGTAAGTTACAAATTGCTCTCTAAGATGTTACTCTGTAGCAACACTGTCATTAGTCGGTAGGATATAATGTGTGAAATTTCCATTCTGCAAGAGGAATGAATGACCTCTGCAAGTCCTTCACTTTTCCAAAAGGCGACTTAAATTGACAGCTGAAGCGGGCCTTCCCAGCTTTGACTGAAGCCGGAACAGATGGAGAGCATTGCAGTAAATATCATTTCAAGCATCAGGCAGGCTGTGCTGACGGCACAGCCGCACTCAACTGACTGTCATCTCCAAAAACATTTGGGATCAAAACCGGCCCACCGGTTGTGGTACAGAGGCAGAAAAGTACCTAAAAAGGGTTATGCTAATCTGAAACATCAGAACAGACGCTCGCACACACACCATCACACAGACGCAAGCGCACGCGCGCGCACACACACACACACACGACGAACACGCATGTAGCAGGAAGAAGGCTCTTGGTGGAAGTGACCTCTCAGGTTAAAGTTCTCATAAAAGCAGTTGTAGTCATGAATTTGAATTAACATCCGCGAACTAAATAAGAAAACACGAAAACTGTAGCCTAACAGGCAAGAAGGTCGGTGATCAGGGTCACTTGATAAGATAGACTCTTGGATATCGGCGTTAACATCCACTGCAGCTCCACCGACAATAATAGTGAGAATGTTTCACTAACAATAGGCTAATTGGAAGCCCCTCATTTACCACATTTTTGTAATGAGGCCATTCCTTGCATTAAATTATAATGCCGTTCAGTTAAGATTCCAGATCTGGTAAGGCCGCGGTTTGTTTTCATATGTATTAGTAACGCCAATTAGTTTACTGGGACGAATTGAGACTGTGGGAGCGTAAATGTGCTGGGCGGGTAAGCTGTAGCCTATGCTTCTCCGGCCAACCAGCAACACGTGATCGTGTCCCTGAATTCAACTTCGCGAGCTGAATTCGAGCATCTGTAGGGGCAGTATCACCCCAGGCTCGAGCCTTCACATCAGCGCCAAATCACTGTGTAGTACCTTTCACAATTTCACTATCTACAAATGACCATAACCAGCGTTTTTTTGTTTTGTTACATAATCCCCCCCCCCCCCCCCCCCCCTCTGAAATAATTGCTTAATAGGTAGCCAAATAACAATCATTATCGTTATCATAAGGCCTAAACAAAAAAAGCCGGAAATGGATAAGCCTTGGCCTATGGACATCACGAAATGTGCCACCGACAAAATATTCTCAATGCCAATACAATCCATGTCAAACTATAAAAAAAGAAGAATGTAAAATATAGAAAAAACAAGCAGAGTAGTTTATGATGCTGGGGGTTTATTTATAGTTGATTAGTTAAATTGAGCTTAAAATATCAGCCATGTTTGAATTAGGACCTTATCATAATTATTTAATCTACAATTCTCAGTTGAGCCATTTAAAAATATTATTAATGTATGCAAATTATGCGCACTGACCAACAGACGACACAATTAACGAAGGTATAAAACGGTGGGGGGAAAAACACGTGCCTAATATGGCGAATGTGATGTGATAAACTAAGCTACGTGATAGAGAAGCGAGCTGCCTAATGTGATTAACAACAACATGCCTTCTTTCAAATGAAAAGGCAGTGACATTGATAAACGAGTCTATATAAGCCTAATCAGGATTTTTCTTTTATTCTTCAAATTGTATTTTAATGTTGAAATATTCAATATAGTTATCGTCAACAGTTGAAGTGGTCTGTTCCTAAATTTCAACAGCTGCAATTACTCTAATTGATTAGCCTAAATTAGCTTATTTACACAATTCAAACTTTATGATCCATAGCCTAACGATAAAAGTCGCGCCTCCTCTGCATTGTCTTCTAAATTATTCCTCCAGGTGTCCTGGGTAGGCGAGGCTACAAGGACAGTTCTTCCCTCTGACTTCGGGTTAGCAAGTCTGAGGAACGGAGTGGGAAGTGGAATCATGCACCTGTTCTTCTTCGCCGTTGGCCGACCCCAATGACTACAGTACCCACGTAACATTGCGCTGTCTCCCTCGTTCTCTCTTGCTCCGCTCTCTGCGCCAGTCTGTTCGAGGAACCAGTTCGCTTGGCCCTTTTTCTGCCTGCTCACTGTTGCCTGGTGTCAACCTACGCCGAGAAGAGACATCCCTCCCTCTTCCCCCTTCAGAGGTTGCTTCCAATTTGCCTTCGCCTTTCTTATCGTCACTACCATTGGCTTTTGCGCTGCCAGTCAGCCGCTTCCTTTTAGCAGGAGAGTTGAGTAGCAACAGCTCGGAAACATCTGGCTGCCGCAGCTCTTCGCTCTCCGCTCGCTTGCCCCGTCTTTCCTGCCACTGCAGGTTGTTATGGAAAGCTGTTGAAAGTCAATCTAGTTATTTTTCAACCGAGGAGGATCTGAAGGAGGAAACAGGAACATATCGGATCTCCCTGTCTGTAAGTCCCTTTAATATCGTTGCCTGTTTGGGCAGATGAAAGAAGGCAAGCCTGGCTTGTTAGGGGAAGGGGGAGAGAAAAGTAACGATCCTTTTCGAGCGACTGTTGTCTTTGCACATTAAATAGTTGCTATGTTAGCTCCTAGGAGATCGAGGTGTAGTGTTTTTAGGCGAAGCATCTGGGCCTGCCGCAAGAATTGTAATATGGCAGGTTCAGTGGTTACTTTTATTTTGTTAGCCGTGAGCTAGCTTTTCCCGACTGAGAGGGGTCAGTGTGTGTGTGGGGAGGTTGCCGTGTATGTTGTGAATGTTTGGTTGTGTATTTCTGACGACCGTGTCCATCTCGTAGTCGTGGATCAGCTCCTTGCGCGTGTTTTCCCCGAAGGAGAAATGGGGAGATAGCTTTCTAACGGCTGAAATCGGTAGAAAGGCTTAGTCTGTTGAAGTTTTACAGAAGTACCATTAGCCAGCTAGTATCTGGACACCTTATGTTTCTAGCCTTCTTAAACCTTTTGTGTGGAAATAAGTTTATTTGGCATATCTGTACAGAAAGGGCGCACGTAACAATCTGAACTGAAACAGTGGCATTTGCGATAAATATGTAGCGTACATCTGTCAATGATCCTCTTATTAGTAAAAGAGTGTAGCTTACAATATGCGATTTAAAAATCTTAAAAAAAACGTAAAGCATCTAATCATTTGTAATTTATCTAAAGAGCAAAATAAGAACTTGTGAATAGCTTTGGGACTGTGTAGCCCACAGGCAGAAGTTTATTTTTCATGTTTATTGATGCCTCCTCCACGCCAGTGCGGTAGTGTTGGCCTTACATGCCAGATAAATTCAGCATTTGCTTGCATCTCTCCAAATCTGTCGTGTACACTGATAAAACTATTTGCCCACCGCCTCTCCCACTGCCTCTTGTGTGTAGGCTATTTTCCTAACATTCAACACAGTTCTTGGAAGCCAACTTAATGTCAGGGACCTGTTTAGCCTGGTACAAACACGTGTAAAAACCCCACTGGGTATTGTTTGGCTGTTGTTGTTTCGTTTTCATTATTGTTTTTATTTTGAAAGTAGGCCTAATCAAAGGTTTTAATATTAATCTAAGGCATATATATATATTTCATCTAATGTAACACTTTTTTTCCCACATGCCAGTGCAAGTCGCAGTTAGCTTGCTCAAGTAATAGGCTACTGTCGCTATTGTCTTTCTTGTGGGCTACACATTGCAGCTTACTTAATTCTTCTCCCTCTCTGTCAGTTGTCCAAGCGGCTTGGTAAAATGAATGACGGTAATGGTGCAGTCACTGAACCAGAAAGAAGTCGAAAACAATATCAGCTGCGTGGATCTGTCAGTTGCAAATGTGCTGTGTTGGTCTTTGTTTATGGTTACTGGAAGGAGAGGGGGAGAGAGAGAGATATACAGGGATAATGGAAGTTAGAGAGAGAGAGAGAGAGAGAGAAAAAAAAAAACTTGAGGGTATTTAAATTCTCTGTACAGGAAACTAGGTTAAAAAAAGTGTCGGTTTTCACAGACCTATTTTCCAAAGTTCTCAATTGCTGTGAGATTAGAGGACAGAGTGTGTGTGCTTGCACGCATGCATGTGTGTGTGTGTGTGTGTGTGATGGGGGAGTTGGCCAGTTTTACACAGGAGAAGCACCTCACTACACTTCTCCCTCCCTCTACTTTTTTCTTCCTCCGTCTCTCTCTCTACCCCTGGTTTTTAGTCTTTTCTTTTGAGGGGAGAGAAAGAGAAACAAAGTTGTATGGTAGAGAGGCTGGTGGCAAGAGTGTAGAGAAGCAGCATATGGCACTAAGAGGTGCACAGCTGGAGGTAGCATTTCCATCTGAACATGATGTCAGAGCAGCTGACAGACTGCCATCCTCCCCCCAACCCCCCCAGTCTTTTATTCTAACGCACAGACTGGCAGTGTGTGTGTGTGTGTGTGTGTGTGTGTGTGTGTAGAGCCGCGTGCAGGAGGAGCCATCTCATTCCTCTCCAACATCTCCTCCACTTTGCATCTGTCCCTCACAGTTTGAGTTTTTTTTCTTCTCTCTCTCTCCTCCTCCTCCTCCTCCTGATCTCTCTCTCCCTCCCTCTCTCTCTCTCTCTCCCTCCCTCTATCGCTCCCTCTCTCAGCTCCCTCTCTCATTGCAAAGGAGTTGCCTACAGCCTACTTCACTATCACAGTGGACTGAAGCGAGTTCATGTATACTGCAGGTACGCTGCGTGTGTAGGCTGTGTGTGTATGAGTGTGTGTGTGTGTCTGTGTGTAGCTGTTTTACGATGAGCTCCGTGAGTACAGGGGCTTGTTTGTTATTGGGGAACGGGAGTATCCAGGAGCTGCTCTGGGGTTCTTGTGTTGCAGCGGGTGGGACCGTGTCTGGATGGGGAGCACTGGGACTTTGTTGACGGACGGAGAAGCAGTTGTTGTGGCGAGTGAATTGTTGGTGGGGAGTAGCCGGTCTGAGAGGCACGAGGGGGAAGTCAGGAGAAGGCATCCTGGAGAGCTTTTGACAAATGCCTTTTTGTTCGGTTTTTCTTTGGCTGTGAGCAGCAGTTAGTAGTGGTGGAAGTTGTCAGTCGCGTCTGGATGGTTTGGACTGAGGTAGGAAGCTGTTTGTATGTGGACTGTCATGTGCCTGTGTTTCTCTGGGTATCCTTTTTATGGTGTTCTTTGAATATGTTCCCTTATTTAGTATGAATGCTTTAAAAAAAACTAAAACTAAAATTAAACACTTCTGATTTTTTTTTTCATTGATTGCAATTAGCAGAATTATTTTGACATTATTAAGGATGAATACAGAATTGAATACAGAGGGCATTCAAAAATATATAGCCTATTCTACAAGTGCCTTTAAGTAGTTAGGAATGAAAAAAAATCCTAAATGTTTTCAACAACTGTATAAAGAAGAAAAAAAACAAGTAAAAACCAAAAAAAAAAAAAAAAACCTTGAAAGCCCTTTTCGACATTCTTAGGAACTTCTGTCTTTTCTCCTTTGCGTCGTTTTCTTTCCTGTTGGTGACTAATTTAGAACTTGCAGATTTGAGCTGCCTGAATTGGCTAGACAGCTGTAATCGCACTCCTCCTAGTCTTAATCTCTTTATCTGGGCAGCAGCTGCCATATGGCCCTAGTCAGCTGGATCAGATGTTTGTAAGCTTCCTTCTCCGGCCCTCCCCTCTCAGGCAGGCAGGCAAGGCAGCCTCCTAATTTGATCGCGGCTACCTTGCGAGCCGAACGGCCGGCTGCTTTATTTTTAGCCATCTTAAGGATTAGGATTGATGTAGACTACAGGGCACTTAAAGTGATTGTATAGTAAATCTGCTGTGGTGGGGTGGTGGTGGTTGCGCTGGTGGTGGTGACAGTGATGTGGTGTGAAGAGTGTGTGTCCGTCTTTGGGGCTGGGCTGGGGTTGGGGGAGAATGGGGTTGAATGTGTGTGTATTGGTTGATGGGGGGGTGGATGTTGAATTTCTGGAAAGACTTGAGTAGAGTAGCTGGCTGGAGAGGGGAGTAGACTTGAGGGGAGAGGAGGGATGGGGTTTGGGGGGGGTATGGGTTGCTGGACATCCCACCCCCCTCTTCCCCCCGTAAACCCCCTCATTAAGGAAAATCTGAACTGTGGTGATGGGGGTCGTGTGTGTGTGTGTGTGTGTGTTTGGGGGGCAGGGGAGTGGATTGTAGAGGCGGGTTTGTCTCAGTCATATTGAAAGGAGGAGATTGAAAAGAGTTCATTTATGTGCAGCAGTAAATATCAGAAAGGCGCTTTATATTTTCTCAGGCCAGCCGGGGCACTTTTCTCTTGTGTAACAGGTGGGAATGGTTTTATTTCAGTCTGAATTGTAAGGCTGGATTGTAAACAATTGTAAATCCACAAATTAAGTAAATAAAATATATTTAAAAAGAAAAAAAAATACAACAAAATAGATATTGGAATTTGCTTTTGGAATTTGCCGTTGGAATTTGCCGTTGGACATGAAAATGCAACATTCCCGCGAACATGTGCTGGAGATGTGTGAGTGTGATGTTTTGCTGGCCGTGCGACACATGATGTTCACCTTAAAGATCAGGGTGGCCTGGCGGCGTTAATCTGCGGGCTGAACTCCAGCGCCGGGACAGCCACGTACGCGTCGTGTGGGCTGTTTGTGTGCCTGAAAGCCTGTTACCTAAACGCAGTGCCGCACAACACCGCGCCGACTTGCACCGCCCCACGCCTAAAACACGGCTGGTAAAAATAACCAGTGCGAGTCAGGAGAGAGCTTGATTGTGTGACTGTGTGTGTGTGTGTGTGTGTGTGTGTGTGTGTGTATGTGCTTATGTACACATAGACATCTGTATTGGTGGAGGAGTGTAAACCGTGTACACACACACATGCGTGCGCACACCCATATATATATGTAGGTTGAGGTTATTTAATTTTGCTTTGGAAAAAAAACACCCCTGATAAATGTACGTAAAACTGAACCATTAATACTCAAAAGTGTCGGCGCTAAGAAGTATATATGAAAATATTCACGTTCTCTTTGAGGTTGGAGTATTTCTGTGCTGTCAGCCAGTCCCAGAGGTGCGGAGGGGAAAAAAGGAGAGGATGTTTAACAAGTGTGTGTGTGTGTGTGTGTGTGTGTGTGTGCGCCCAAGAGAATGGGTTAGAGAGAGACATTTTTTACACTGTTGAAAACCAAACAACACATGTATTTATTTCTGCTTTGTCTTTTTTGTTCTCTCACTCTCACTCCTTCTCTTCTCCTCTTCGGGTCTTGCAAGTTTCTTCTTCCTTCTTGCCCTTTCTCTCACCATCGGAATCTTCCTCTTTCTCTCCCAGTCTCTCTCTCGTCCCCCACTCTCTCATCTCACCTCATCTCACTTCTTCTCCCCCTGACGAGACCCTCTCTAACATGTGTGTGTGTGTTGTGTTTGTGTGTTGCTCAGCAGGTTATGAAGACAGCATGGAGTTCCCTGACCATAGCAGGCATCTCCTCCAGTGTCTGAGAGAGCAGCGGCACCAGGGCTTCCTGTGCGACTCCACCGTCCTGGTGGGCGAGGTCCAGTTCCGGGCGCACCGCGCAGTGCTGGCCTCCTGCAGCATGTACTTCCACCTCTTCTACAAGGACCAGATGGACAAGCGCGACGTGGTGCACCTCAACAGCGACATCGTCACGGCGCCCGCCTTCGCCCTGCTGCTGGAGTTCATGTACGAGGGCAAGCTGCACTTCAAGACGCTGCCCGCGGAGGACGTGCTCGCCGCCGCCAGCTACCTGCACATGTACGACATCGTCAAGGTGTGCAAGAAGCGGCTCAAGAAGAAGGCCACGACCGAGGCGGACAGCACTAAGCGCGAGGACGACGCCGCGTCCAGCTGCTCCGACAAGGTGGAGAGCTTCTCCGAGGGGGGCAGCACGGGCCGACCGGCCACCGCTGACCTGCTGGCCAGCGACGACGACGAGACGGCGGACGTGAAGCGCAACGGGTTGCAGGACGCCGGAGGCATGTGGATGCGACTGGCGTCCTCGGAGCGCGCGGGCACCCCTGCCACCGCCAGCAGCCCCGGGGCGGGCGAGGGCGCGACGCGGCCCGACAGCAGGAAGTCGCCGAGAGGCAGCCCCTGCAGCTCCACGGGCTCGCTGTCCCGGAGGTCAGCCGCCTCGCGCAGGGTGTCGTCAGACGCGGACTGCGTGCTGGACCTGTCGGTGAAGTCGGGTCTGGGCGGTGGCCCGGGAGAGGCAGTGTCCAGCTTACCCTTTCTGTTAGGGGGGGGCGTGGGCACGCCGGACAGCCTGGCGCAGGCGGGGCTGGTGCAGGTGAAACTGGAGAAGGACACGGGCTCAGACGATGAGGACATGGCGACCGCCGACTACGACATGGAGCAGAGCGGCACCATCGTGGGGAAGGAGCGCAGGTCGCCCCCCTCGCTCCTGCTCTCGGGAGCCAACAGCAACCCCAATCACGGCACGGTGGGCGGGGTCCTGTCGGCGGCCCAGCGGCGCTTCGGGCTGGAGGCGCACCTTTCTGCGCTGCGCGAGGCCGCGTTACCCAGCGACATGGAGCGAGACGAGAAGCCTGATGACGAGGACATGCTGGGGGTCGGAAACGCTGCTGAGCGTGCTCAGGCCGACGCTCTCCTCCCCTACGTCTCCAACATGCTGGGCGGTCCCCACCCCCAGATCTTCATGTGTCCCCTCTGCAACAAGGTCTTCCCCAGCCCCCACATCCTGCAGATCCACCTCAGCACGCACTTCCGCGAGCAGGAGGGTGTGCGCGCCAAGCCGGCCAGCGACGTCAACGTGCCCACCTGCTCCATCTGTGGCAAGACCTTCTCGTGCATGTACACGCTGAAGCGGCACGAGCGCACGCACTCCGGCGAGAAGCCCTACACCTGCACCACCTGCGGCAAGAGCTTCCAGTACTCGCACAACCTGAGCCGCCACGCCGTGGTGCACACTCGCGAGAAGCCGCACGCGTGCAAGTGGTGCGAGCGCCGCTTCACGCAGTCCGGGGACCTCTACCGCCACATCCGCAAGTTCCACTGCGAACTGGTCAACTCGCTCTCGGTCAAGAGCGAAGCGCTCAACCTGCCTAACGTCAGGGACTGGGCGCTGGAAGACAGCTCGCAAGAACTGTGGAAATGAACAACAAAAACAACAACAACAACAACAACATAAATATACACATGTGTGTAAAAACAGAAATGAACAGAACTGCTTTTTAATTTATAAAAGCTAAAACATTTGAAATGGCATTTGTTCTGAAGAAAGGTAAGGGGATGTAGAAGTCTGGGGTAGGAGGTAGGGTGGGAAGGAAGAGGGGAGGGAGGGGGGGTGGGATCTGAGTCAGTCATGTTTCTTTTGTGTTCATTGCAAAACTCTCGTTGAATTGCACTTTAATAACACATGAAATGTTACTACTGATTATTTCTTTTTTTATTTTTGTTTCTCTTGTTTTGTACAAAACACATGGGCAGTTGCCGGTTACATGTTGATACACACTCCTTCAGTTTTTACTCCGAAATGTGTAAATACACAAACACACACTCAAATTTCTATAAACTCCAAACCATTTAATGAAGATTTTCAGGTGACATTGAAGTGGTGACAAACTCGGATTTCAGATACACTAAACGGGTACTGTGCTGACAAGTAATATACCTGGATACTCTTTCTCTCACAGAAGGGTGGGTTGATCTTTAGTGCACTACTAGACTTACACTTGCAAAATCTCTGATCTGGTTGTGTGCGCGTGTGTGCGTGCTCTTGTGTGTGCGTGCATGTGTGCATATGTGCATGTGTGCATACTTGCGTGTATGTGTGCGTGCGCGCGTGCGTGCGTGCATGTGTGTGTCTGTGTGTGTTCTGACGAGAAAGAAAATCCGACGAAGAAATTCAACACGGAGAGCTCCTTGCTTGTGTTCCTTGTGTTCTTGTACACTTGTTTTGTGGTAGGGGAACTTGACTGATGGCAGATAATGTGGCACTCATGCAATATACAGTTTCCTTTTTCATATCAACAGAAGCATTTTTCTAAGCAAACAGAGGACTATCTTTTCACGAGTAACAATTCTGTGTATTGCTTGCTGCAGTCCTTAAAACCTCCTTGTTAAATAGAGACGGAGTGTAGGGGGAAGTGGATACACACACACACACACACACACACATACAAACACACACACATACACACACACACAGAACTCTGTTGTGTTTTAAGGAAATTCTTTCAGAATCTGGGATCTGTTGTTGCATGAAGTCCGACCTGTATATTTAAGCAAAAAAGAAAAAAAGACAAAAAACACAAAAGAATCCAATGTGAATTTGCTGTATTTGCTATACACTGTAAATGAGCAGAGCTCAACTGCTCACAAGCTCCACTCGTTTTGATTTTCAAGTCATATTATTATTACCGCTATTGAAATGAAATTGCATGAATTTAATTTATCTCATGATTTTTGTTTGTTTGTTTTTATTATTGTTTTTTTTGCCATTTGAAAGGTGTAATTTAATCAGAATTTTCTTTGTCCTAAGTAGTTTATTTTATATTCTTAAATATTGATTTTGTTTTCTCTGCTCCCTAGTGAGAGTCTAGGGACGTAGAGCTACTCTGCTGGGCTGTGAAGTTGTGGTCTAAATGCACTGAAGTTAGGTCTCTGTGTGTATGTGTTCTACAGAAAGAGATAACTGGGAAGAAAGAAAAAGAAAAAAAGCTAAAAGGTAAAAAGCTTCTCATCAGCCGTAGAGATCAGCGTAGACAGAGCCAGTCCCTCCGAGAGGTGCCTGTGTGTGTGTGTGTGTGTGTGTGTGTGTGTGTGTGCGCGCGCAAGCGTTTGTCTTTGTGTGTATGTGTGTCAGGTCTGTTAAGGTGTCCTCGTTCACGCACTGGATTGAAATCTGCCCGCCCACCCTACCTGCTGCTGTATGTGTGAGGCTTCTGCTGCCCTGACATCTCAAGCGCAGGTCCCATATTTATTTGTGTGTGTGTGTGTGATTTTTTTTTTTATTGGCACTTGCTTGGTGCATTTCAAAGCCAGTGAGACTACATCATCTCTTAGTTTGACGCGGACACCTGGCCATAGAATCCAACGAATCTTTAAGCAGATAAGTGCCGTGGAATCTATCACACCCGTGTGTGTGTGTGTGTGTGTGTGTGTGTGTGTGTGTGTGTGTGTGTGTTTTGAAGATCTAATCTGTATTCCTGATGGGATGATTTTTTTTTGGCATACTCGGATGCACCTTCTCAGTCTTAATGGAATTACTTTCACTCTGAGAAGGAACAGCACATTCTGAGAGCGTATAGCACTGTGCCCTGCCCTTCTACTCTAGCAGGAGTCAAGTCGTTAATGCAGATTACACAATGTTTAGCCTTCTGCAGATAAAGCTTATGAATCGCTCTTTATGAAGAGCTCTAAATTACAATTACAGGCTAAGATTAGTTTTTCCTCGACCCTGAGGAAACGTATTTAAAAATGTACAAATATACCTATCTAGATGTTAATAGTAAAAATTAGTTCAAAGACATTATGTTCTTAGGGAGGGATGTGTTTGTATTTGTGTGTGTATGTGTGTGTGTGGCCTGGGGACTGGCTGTCTACTCTGACCCTGAGTTTCATACACACGCAGTGTGACCGCCTCAGCTGGTGAGAAGAGTGTGTGTGTGTGTGTGTCGCTGAACAGCGTGTGTGCTGACGTTCGTGTTTTGCACAGTTGTACCTTTTTTCCCCCTTGTTGCACTCACATAAAAAGAATTATGGGAAAAAATATCTCATTTGTGGGTCATTCTCTTGTTTTTTTTTCTTTTTTTATACTTCCTCTGGCTTCTACTGTTGTACTTGACCGCCTTAATACTACTGCACCCAGACTCCCCCTCCATCTCTCACTTTGCTGTTTATAAGGTTGTAACTGGAAATTATGAAAAAAAGTCACTTTTTTATTTGAAAATGTATTTATAATTTTATTTCACCTTATTCTGAAAGAGAGTCGAAGCTGTGAAATGGCGTGCTTAAACATCTCCATTATATCTGAATATTTTTAGGTTACTTGAATACTATAAACTGTATCTGCTGTTGGGGAATAGAGAGAAACACATAACAAACAAATACACAGGTAAACAGGAAGTTGGCAGAATTCTGGGTGTTACAGTTTACACCTAGAGGATTCTGCGAAGAAGGGGACAAGGAGAGTGAAAATGTACCTGGGGTGGGGGGAGGACAATCACTGTCTGGATTTAAAAAAAGAAAAGAAAAAAAATGGATGGCATCGAGTCCGACTCTCATTATCTTCCCTGCTGAGCTGTTTGAGGCTGGTCAGGATTGTTCTGTTTATGGAGTTAGACTTTTAGCTTTGACAATCATAGTATGTTTTATTTTCATTTTCTCTCTCTCTCTCTCTTTCTCTCAAGGGAAGTAAATTCTGAAGCTGTTTAGTTTTGTACTTTTTTTGGTGTGCTGTTGGTGAAATGAAAAAAATGAAAAATTTCTAAATTGTGTGCAAACCGCAATAAATTATAAGACTCTTGATCATCTGTGGTTGAGTGGGTTTCTGTGTGTGTGTGTGTGTGTGTGTGTGTGTGTGTGTGTGTGTGTGTGTGTGTGTGTGTGTGTGTGTGTGTGTGTGTGTGTGTGTGTGTGTGTGTGTGTGTGTGTGTGTGTGTGTGTGTGTGTGTGTGTGTGTGTGTGTGTGTGTGGAATAGCACAGTAGTTATGCTGCAGGACACGAGACCACTGTGGAGTGCGTTGTGTGTGTGTAGGGGGGAGGACGTTTGCCCACCACTCAAGTAGGTTTGTGGATTGGGTACTGTCCGGATGCAGCCCCCTCAATTATGTTTGCGTGCCTGTCTGTGTGTGTGTGTGTGTGTGTGTTTGTTTGTGTGAGGTTCTGAAATAACTGGCTGGTATGTCTGTATAGGCGTGGGCTGGACCTGGGAAAATGTGCAGCAGCTTGTCGAACACCAACCAGCACACACCCCCCCCTGCACACACACACACACGCACACACATGTACACACACACCCAGCCACCCACCCCTCCTCCTGCACACACCCACATGCACACAGTCACCACGTATACAAGCACACACTCCCACTACCTACTGCCAAAACTCTCCGAGTACAGTTCCACAGTAAAAGCACACACACACACACACACAGAGATTGCTGTTATCTGGAGCAACACTGCTTAGTAAACACACACTTCTGATGTGAGTGAGTATTGGTCATCAGTACAGCTCTACAGATGGTCCCCACTGTAAGCACATGAACCCCCCCCCCCCCCCCCCCCACGCATTCACCCCGCACCAATACACCCCCCCACCCAGCCACCCAGTCCATTTTTTCCTAATCAACACGACTAGTCTGCATCTTCCAGACACCTCCTCCCCTGCCTATAATGGGCCTCATTGTTTATTGTTAGCCTGCCAATTAAAGACGAGCAAAAGTTTAATTTTTAGGATTATTCATTTTATTTTCCCTTGCTTTCTATTCAAGACAGAAAAAATGTCAGGGTGATATTTCTGACTAGACGTATAATAATAAATTAATACTTTTTTTATTTTGTCCAACAAGTTATTGCTGGAACATTTTGACCTCCACGATATAGCCATATTTCTAAAAATTAAAAACATTTGATTATACAGTCTGCTTTATCAAAATGTCCAGAATAAAATCCACAGTTTGCAATATTAACTTTATTCTATATTATATTTTATTCATCTATATTAAAAATAAAAACATCTTGAGACATTATGGCCACGTATGTACATCCTTGTGACTGAAGTCTGAGTACAAACACCCACAACCTCTCCAGGCCGTTTGCCGGCGGATCATATGGGAAACTCATAACATCTGCTTGGAGGGGCGCATTTTTGCTGTTCTCAGATAGATTTTTTTTTGTGAGTGTGTGTTCGAGGCCGAGAGTGAATTTAGGTCATTAATTTGTAACTGTCCTTTGTTTACTTAAGGAGGCAGGACAAAGGGGCAGCTGCAACAGCATTTGGCTGTGCCGTAGGGGGAGTGGGCTCAACATGTTGGAGAGAGCGACCAGCTTGGGCGAGGAGCTGTAGCTACTGCACAGAAGTTTGCCGCACTGCTCGCTGCCAAGGCGATGGGAGTCTGGAGGTGGGGGCGGGGGGTTGGGGGCGGGGGTGGGGGGTGTGATGGCACATGGTGACACCAGGGCCGACACGGCTGCCCAAGTTTCCTTGCTAAGGCGGCCGACACAAATAGCGCCACCCTCCCCTACACACACACTAACAGGCACACACACACACACACACACACACACACACAAACACCCAAGCTTTATGAGCCCAAACCCACCGCGCTACCACCACTACGACAGATACACACACTCACAAAAAAATACACAAACACACATGCACACAGAACATCATCTGTCGCTAATGAACACCGATCGCTTGCTACCCCAGTTTTAAGGAGAGCGAAGACTTATGAAACAAACAAAGTGGAGGAGTGGATGTCAGTTCACATTTGCATGTCCTGTGTTTTCATTTGAAGTCATTACTTCAAATCAATGTGTTTGTTTGTGTGTGTGTGTGTGTGTGTGTGTGTGTGTGTGTGTGTGTGTGTGTGGGGGGGGGTGATGAGTCGTTCAAGTCTGACTGAACCGGCTCGCGAACCGCCCGATCCCTGATGGCAAACGACCCCCTCGGCCTTGGTGTGAGCGAACTGGGCGCCTGAGAA
>NC_137910.1:18339210-18341710 GCF_963457725.1 Sprattus sprattus | reverse complement strand
CTAGTAAACTCACTTCAGAGAGGCCCGGATCTGGGTGTGGACTATCATGGAGTCTGCAGCCAGTCTTAAGACGGCTACACGTGCTAGACGTACTTCATGTGTTTACCGCACCTACTTCATACTAACCACACTAACTAATGCACACGCCTCCTGCCTTCAAAGTATTTTGTAGTTTCAGCTCCCATTTTCACAAGGCTCCCCAAGGCGGACGTTATACGACTAATATTACCACGACGCAGAGAGAAAAAATAGCGGACAGCATGAAGCGTGTAATGATATCAGCGATAGAGTAATAGATAGATAGATATACAGAGAGACAGATAGATAAATAGATAGCAAGATAGATAGACCGATAGCTAGCTAGCTAAATTGATGGATAGATAGAACGATAGATAGAAAGATAGATGGATAGATGAGTAGATAGATAGCTGGATGGATGGAAAGATAGATAGACAGATAGACAGATAGATAGATAGATAAATGTATAGATAGATAGATAGATAGATAGATAGATAGATAGATCAATAGATCGATAGATAGATAGATAGATGGACGATAGATAGATAGATAGATAGATCGATAGATAGATAGATAGATATAAAGATGGCTCGGCTGAAAGACTGAATGGTGTGTTGGCGGCTCTGGTGGTTCTTGTTGTTCACCTTGGCGTGGTTTCGGGGCACGGTGCCCAGCTCTGGAGTGGCGGGTGCGGGTGACGTCGTGTTCCTGCGCCCCGAGATGCCAACCTCATGGCACCCCCCAGCCCTGGCACAGGACACCCCATCTGTCGCCTCGGCAACCTGCAGCAGGCCGAGAGTGGCCTCAGGCCCAAACCCAGGATTAATACAGCACCATGAACTGGGTTAGAGATGCACACACACTCTCTCTCTCTCTCACACACACACACACACACACACACACACACACACACACACACACACAGACACACACAGACACACACACACTCACAAATACATTAAGAGAAGATGGATAGAAAGAAGGAGAAGGACAGGACGGAGAGAGAGTCTAGCATGACAGCATGTGAAGAATAAGAACTGACGCATAGGAGAAAAAGAGGGGATGAGTGACATGACATAGAGGAGAAGGATGGTGAAATTGAAATCCTTACCAAGAACAGGCTATGTGACCACAGCCTTACCATAGAGAAAGGCAGGTACATAAAAGCATGGCTATGTGACCACAGCCTTACCATAGAGAAAGGCAGGTACATAAAAGCATGGCTTCCGAAAGAGCAGCAGATCTGTGGTCCCTGTATAACTGGAGAGGTTGAGACAGAGATGCATTTTCTCCTGTACTGTCCAAGATACCAGATCTGAGCTCGATAAAAGAAACTGATAAATTGTCACACACTTATGGGAGAAGGACAGGCTGCTCCACTGGCTGCACAGTACGATGCCACCTGCCGTAGCATGAGGGACAGTGAGTCTGAGATCAACCCATGATGCCTGATGAATGTTTGTATTTCACCCTTTTTATGTGTGTGTTGTACGTGTGTGTGTGGTATGTGTGTGTGTGGTGTGTGAGTGTGAGTGTGAGTGTGTGTGGGCGGATATATGACATTACACATTACAGTACTATCTACTGTATATTACTTTTCCTGTATATTCAGTCTCTTTATTCCCTCAATGTTAAATGAATGCTTTGTTAACAACAAGCGACAACAAAGAAACACACAAACAAGGCTGACTTTAGCCTTTTATTAATGCTTTGTTTTATTGTTCTTTGTGCTTGAGCAGCACTGTACCTAAACAGTCATGCTAAAAAGCAACTTTGAGTTTGAAAGAGAAAGAGAAAGAGAGAGAGAGAAAGAGAAGGAGAAGGAGAAGGAGAAGGAGAAGGAGAAGGAGAAGGAAAGAGTGAAACAGAGAGTTAAAAACATACTGAGAGAAAGAGAAAAAGCAAGAGAGAGGGAGAGAAAGAGAAAGGTACAAGGAGAAGAAAAAAAGAAATAGAGAGATAGAGAGATAGAGTGAGAGGCACTGGGAGACAGAAAGAGTGAGATAAGGAGGGACACAGAGAGAAGGCAGGAGGGATGGAGGGGGAGAGAGAAGAAAGGAAGGAGAGAGAGAAGGAGGCAGGGAAGGAGAGAGAGGGACAGAAGGAGCGAGAGACTGGGGCTCTGCCTGTGGGTATTTGGCACGGTCGCCACGGCACATACCCTGTGACAATGCTGCCTTATCCCTGGGAACATAACACCGGCAGCCCCGCACCAATCCCCACAACTCCCTCTCCACTCCACTCCACTCCTCTCCTCTCCTCTCCAGCAGAATAGAGCCCGGCACTGATCACACACCACAGATTCCAACTGATACACAGTTTAGGGGCGGAGGTGGTGGTGGTGGTGGTGGTGGTGGGGGTAGTCACTGGGTACTTTTAATGTGACGCAGTCATTCCTCCTCATGTGGAAATTATATGGATTCCAGAGAAGTGTCAGAAGATCAGGCGGAGGAGGTGGAGGAGTATCCGCCGCGTGCTGTGG
>NC_137910.1:18321710-18334210 GCF_963457725.1 Sprattus sprattus | reverse complement strand
ACACACACACACACAGAAATAAACAAATTCACACAATGTCAACAACAACAACATCTGCTCTATATAAGGACCCTTATGCACTCACACACATACATAAGCACAGAGCCATACTCTCTTAAACACACTCACCCACACACACACACCTTAACCCACACCCACCCACACACACACACTAGACGTTTCTGCAGCTGCCTGTTCACCCCTACCACACGTGCTGATGAGGTTAACAGGTCATCCAGCACCCCTTTGTGCGTGTGTGTGCGTGTGTGTGTTCAGCTTAAGGACATCAATTCGTTTGGAAAAGCCTCCCTTTACAGTGGTGATGCAGCAATGCCAAACCTCTTCAGAACATTGAAAGACAGCGACAAACTCTTGTTGTTGCTGACTTCACATGGCACTCGCAGTGAACACTGTAGCTGGGGACCCCTTACAGAGAGACACGCATGAGAATATGCAACAGGTTGTAATGCATTGCATGCATGTCATGCGTTTAAAAATGCAACAGGAGATAGAAAAAGGGAAAAAGATTCCCTCGCTTATTTCTCTTTACCAAAATTCTCCTATGGCCATTGAGGGTTTGTTTGTGAGTGTGTGTGTGTTTGTGTGTGATAATCATCTCATTCACTAAAATACAAGCAGCATACCGATGTGAAAAGAAGGCTTCATTAACGGCATCATTTTTAATAATATAAGTAATTGTGAATCTAATAGCAATAAAATTGGTATAGCAGTAGGTTCATATTTAAGGTTGTATATGTCTTTTTTTCCTGATACAATATTTTCTATATTTGTACATTAATACAATATCATTATTCCTGGTGAATGTGTATGAGTAAAGGTGTTTCAGTGTGTTATGGTTCGCTACTCTTCATCTATAACTTAAGGTAAGACCCCGGAGTGAAGGTGTTTCAGTATGTTATGGTTCGCTACTCTTCATCTATAACTTAAAGTAACGTCAGTCCAACTCAAGAGACAATGTCATTCTGCCCACTGCAATGTCAGGAAACAAAGTTCAGGTTTCACGTTGTTTTTATCGTTTTTGCAAACTGATTTGCAAATCTTATTTGATGAGTCACACTATGACTGCTGGAGTAGTAGACCTTGGCATCTATGTACTTTTCAGAGTCGAATCCTATAAAATGGTGCTGAATTCCTCTTCAACAATCGACTCTCACACATCTGCTTTTGAGGCCCCACTTTGCCAAAGGGAAGATCTTTGGTGGTCACTTTTTTCTGGAATAAATCATTGGTCAAATCCGCCATTGGAAAATGCAGTCTTCTCAATATTGTTATCCAGAATTACCTACAAATTGAATTGACCAGACAGGTGAATGCAAAGTGCTTGTGCGTGTGGGTGGGTATGTGTGTATGACAGAGCAAGCACGTCCAATTGCAGGTTCCTCCATGCGTGAGTGTAAATGTGTGTGTGTGTGTGTGTGTGTGTGCTCTCCTCATTTATATTGTGCCAACAGCCCTCTGTGAGCAGAACAATGCCACAGTCAGGGTAGAACAAAGGGGGCATGCTCTTACTTTTAAGGATTCAAATAGTCGGGTCAGAGGAGCGTTCCTGAAAGGGCCGCTTCCAGGCGTTGTAGGTAAATTATGAACACCAGCGCAGTACACCAGCTGACCACTGGGGGCCCTGTGCAGATCAACCAAACTTTTGTCCCTGTGTGTGTGTGTGTGTGTGTGTGTGTGTGTGAGGCATCCTGGCAATGTAAATTCAGAGAAGTCCAAAGGAAATACATTTAAATGTCTCATCTATTGCATGAATGCATATTGTGTGGACGCAGAAGTAGGAAGAAGTGAGTATTTGTTTAAGTCTGACACTATGGAATATGATTTATCTCAATTCAAGCTCTGCTTGCATTTTTGATGGGAGAGGCATGAAACTTTTTTGGAAAATGACAATGAACACATTTGCTCAAACCCTCTGTCTTTGTCTCATAACCACCATTATTATTATTATAGAAATTATACAATTCCTCATCAACACACACTTACCATGTCCCTTCAGAATGGCCAAATTGTTTCTACATTTTAATATCCATTTGAAAAGAAGTACTGATCGGTTCTCAATTTCTTGAACTCACTCTAGGTGGGAGTAGTTCCTTCCATTCCCTTAAACGCAAGTATTGATGACCATCACAGATGTCCTTATGTAGGGCCTCCAAGCTGTGTGGAAAGATACTAATTAAACACAACTCCTAAATGCTTGGACACAGAGCCTAGCAGAGAGGAAATCTACCATGAAAGAATCATAAATCTGCACTGAAATCCTACTCTAATAGACTGCTGGAGCCCATTAACATCAAGTAGCCGATTAGCAGCCTGACTGTGAAGTGTGGTAGGTTGGAAGAGTCCAAATTACCGTCAGCGAGTTAAACATGGGTCAATAGCTCTCTCTAGTGGTGGAAGTGGAACTGTTTAAATCCTTAATTAATTAGACACTCTACAGTAACAGTCTTTTAAAAACATTAAAAAAAAAAAGCAAATGACATGAATGAATTTTCCCAAGTTCCTTTTTATTTGTAAGCGTATTGTTCAGACTGCTCATTGGTATCTGATATGTTCAAATCATTTCAGGATCATTACAAAGAAAGAAAAACAAAACCAAAAAATTAAAAACGGTCTGTGCTGAACAAATCACATGGAACCCAACAACATGCACCCTCTTCCACCCTCTCCTTTTGCTCTGCGTCCCCCTTCCAAAGCGTAAGCAAATAAATCACAACTTTACAGCAACAATAATAAGACCAAGGTAATATAGTGGTTTTTGTTTTTTCACAATATACATATATGTAGTCCACCCAGCAGCAAATATAACCCAGCCCCTGATGCGCGCGCGAGAGATAGAGGGATAGAGATAGAGATAGAGAGAGAGAGAGAGAGAGAACGAGAGAGAGATGGGAGCAGAGAAGGCTGATCAGTTTGTGCAAATGTGCATTCAACTGAGCTACTCCGACTCAGAGCAGATTTCACACAAGTACCACTACAGAAGAATAATTTCCCTTTCTTAGTAGAAGAAATAAAAGTTGATTGGAGTAACGGTGGTTTGGGTCTGATTTATAGGTGTGGATGAACGTCTAATGTCACGTAAAATGGAGGTGTAACAACAATCCCGAAGAAGGAGGAGAAGAAGAAAAACGGTCGTCAGGCAAAGAAGGAGTTCCTAGGCTCTGAAAAACAGCACTCTATCCAGAACCATTTCACAAACAGATTGAGTAGTGAACAGTGATTTTCAGTCAGGAAGCCCACCCTTCCTTTGTGGTGAGTCATGTTCCCTGCAGAACAACATAATATCTCCGCTTAGCTTTGTGACCGAGGTCCCAGAGATGGTGGCACACACAATGTGTCCAAGTAGGTGTGAGTGCAAGAACTACAAACAAAACAAAACCAAAGTCCCTTATCAGTTAGCCAGTGCCTCAGTAGAATGAGCACAGGAAAAAAGGTATGAGGGGAAGAAAGTTGAGATCTCATACCAAAGCTCATCCTTTCATACTAAGGCAGAATTAAGACAGACGTATACAGGCTTATACTTCTACACTTAAAGAAGTACGTATGCACTTGGGGACCGACAAATGCCGAGGCTGTAATGTATGCTTTTAGAGGAGAGGCACACATAATCAATCACTGATCAATCAATCAATGTCATGAAAGAGAAAAGGCTATGACAGAGCTGGAGACAGAAACCCGTTCGGCACAAAAACCTCCAGACCAGATTAGGCCTACACTGGCAACAGGGCCGTTGTGGCTCCAAGGAAAGCAGATCTTAACGGTGTTGACACAGAGATGGCCCGTGTCCGATGCCTGTGCCTTTACTGGTTATACAGATCTTCACATACACCGTCAGAGTCAGGCACTAAGAGGATGACAAAGTAAACACGCAAACTCCAAACAAACACAATGCACAAAAACAAACAACCAAACAAACAATAGTGGGATGCTGCTGCTTGAACGATCCCAACCGGCCTGCAGCTAGAGGGCGCTGATCGTGAGTCTCATTTTTCCGCTACACTGAGAAGGAGGTTGCGACAGCTCAGACATCTAGAGACACACGCATTTAGTTAGTGTCTCACTGGGGATTATTACTGAGAAAATAATGCAGGCGGAGCTCCAGATCTCCACTCCTCTCTCGTGTAGTCCTTTGCGACGAATGAAAGTTAAGTTAAGTTAAGATAACACACAGCTGTCAATCCTGAGGCATCTCAAATGCCTACCCGTGAGCTTTGGGACCTTCTGCAGCCCCTGAAAGCACTCACACAATCAAAGATCTATCTGGGCCAAAAAATCTATTAAAAGCCCTGAAAACACTAAGGGCCTGAAAGGCTTGGTTGAATTACTTGAGGATTTGGCAGCTTACCGACCGAACAACTACACTTAACTCGACATTTATAAAGAAAGAATTATGGGGACGCCATCATGTCCATGGTAAAGATCATTTTGCACAGAGCTACTCGCTCCTGGGACCATGCAGCAGTAGTAGCTGTGGGCTGAATAATGTTCAACAATTGCCAAAGGCCGACCCTTTACTCCTCCTGTCGCACAGAGACACACAGACACCAAATTATAGATCAAACACATTCAAAGTGCTGATCATGTGACTGATCCTGAGAATGAAGAGGGAAGAGGAGATGATGGAGAGCGTGTCTGTGTAGCTCTAGTGCGCTACAGCCACGGTCCCATAGTGACACCTGAGGTCAGCACATCATCAGCAAACATCCACTCACCTCAAACATCACAGGGATGACCATGTCGCAGGTTTTCTTGCTACAAGTTTAAGATTTGACCCGTTGACTATACATTTTTAAATCACGCTAATCCAGTCAGCCCAGTAAGGCTTCTGAATGTCCAAGATTATGGTTTGAAGAGAGATGGCACGATGGCAACGACTGATATCAGTGGGGGGAAGAGATCTGAGTTCTTACGGTCTCCAAAATGATGGAACTCTCTGGGTACACACATGGCCTGCGTGGGCTTTTCACTAGAGCATTCTGCACTCTGTTGGGTCCGGGTCAGGGGTCAGGGGTCAGGACTTGACCTGAGCTCACACAAATGTGATGAGGAGCACTTGTGAACTCCACTTGTGCACTCCACTGTCACATTAAAACTCTGCCGAAACGAAGATCTGTCAAGGTAATAAAATCAGGGTAAGGTTATCAAGGTTACCAAAGAAGTTGGGAAACCCATTATTAAAAATAAACAAACTAACACACCAAAAGATCTTTTGAACCATGATGTGGTCCAGTCAGAGTAAAGAGCTGTACTGTGATGGGTTTATATGATGGGCTTATACACAGGATTGGGGACACTGAAGACCTAAGGCAATAGCTGAGGCTTAGGCTGGATGTGTAGCCCACAATAATCAGAGAGAGAGCAGGAAGTTAGAGAATGAAGGACAGAAAGACAGATCGATGTGGGGACCGGGGGCTAGCGCAAAAATGGATAAACATTCATTGGCATGAAGAAAGGAAGACATCTCCTTCCTCCCCAAAAAGAAAAGCAAAAAAAAACAACAACAACAGCGGAGAGTCCATTATCCTTCATCCATCTGTGTCCGCATATGATATATAAAGGTCCACTGTTTTCCAATGATGAAGACGAAGAGGAGGGGTGGTGGAGATGAAGAGTCGCCTCTGCACACACACACACGCGCACACACACACACACACACACACACACACACAAAGACACAAACACACACACACAAGCAGTCACTCTCCCACCCCCTCGCCCTGGCTGTGGGCACCTGCGTGAGAATGAGGAGCAGGCGAGTGGAGGGGCGACTCAGAAGATCTGGATCATGGACTCCCGGGCTTTGCCTACGCCGATCCATTTCACTGGAGCACAGAGAGGAGGAGAAGGGTTACAGGACAGAAGCACACACACATCTCTCCCTCCACCCCCCTCAAATGCACTCCATACACACACACATGCACACACCCTTCTCATATACAGTTCCTTTACACACACACACGTGCACATTAGGGTTGGTCGATATAACGGTATATACAGTGCAACGGTAGAAATGTGTCTACCGGTAGAGATTTGGCAATGCTGTTTCAACCGCTGGAGACTCTTATTTTGAAATATTTTTCACACAGTAGTTGCATGTTGCCGCAGAACTATGTATTATCCCGTTTATTATACAGTTACTTTCCAAAACGATAAGAAGACATTCCTCCAAAATACCTCTCTAAGAAAAAAATAGTTCTTCAGGCAAATAGAACTTTAAAGTTTCAGGTGTTGAGAAGCAACCAATTAATTTTTCTTACCGGGAACGCCTAGATGCTGCTCCACGTAGCGCACATACTTCTGGGCGTTTTCTGGCAGGTCCTCGAACTTCCGTACCGCAGACGTGTCCATCTTCCAACCGGGCAGCGTCTCGTACTGCACATCCACCCTCTGAAGCACCTCCTGATTGGCTGCGGGTGGGAATAATGGAGGATGTGTGATGGAAACAGTGTAACGGAAAGGAGAGGAGCTTGGGCGCTGTGTGTGTCTCTGTGTGTGTGTGTGTGTGTGTGTGTGCCGGAAAGGTGCTTGAGAACTATGTGTGTGAATACAGGGGAGGGGCCTGGACAATATATGTGTGTGTAGGACAGGAGTCCGAGTTGTCTGTGTGTGTGTGTGTGTGTCGGAAAGGTGCTTGAGAACTATGTGTGTGAGTACAGGGGAGGGGCCTGGACAATAGATGTGTGTGTAGGACAGGAGCCCGAGTTGTCTGTGTTTGTGTGTGTGTTTTTAGGGCACAAGCTTGTATTGTGTTGGTGTGTGTGTATGTGTGTGTGTGTTTTTAGGGCACAAGCTTGTATTGTGTGTGTGTTTGTCTGTGTTTGTGTGTGTTTTTAGGGCTCAAGCTTGTATTGTGTGTGTGTGTGTGTGTTTGTGTGTGTGTGTGTGTGTGTGTGTGTGTGTGTTGAGGAAAGTCGCTCACCTGGGAAATGAGGGATGATTTCTCCATCCACCATGTAAGCCACCCCCACCTTAATTTCATCCAGCACATCCAGGATGTCTAGTTTGGTGAGGGCTATACTAAGAGACAGACACACAGAGACAAGCACTTCACTCACCAGGGCAAAGATGGGTGACCTTTGTCATTATGTTCAGCTAGATATTTTGCATCTTAGTACAGCTACACTCAATGTCGTTCAATAGCCAACTAAGATTGCTAACCAGCATCTGCAAACTAGGTCAAACTCAGAAACTAACCAAACTAGCCAAAATCTAAAACCGAAGAAGTTGCTGTGATGTTAGCCAGGCATGCACAGTATGTCTGCTTGCTTTATTAATACAACCAATAACCAATAGGAGAGAAAACCATTGGACTAAAGTGAACCTGTGAAATTTAATCTGCCCAAACTGTACCATCACAGTGGAAGATGACTCACGGCAAGATATCAAACTGATAATCTGATTGATAATCTTACTGAAACATAACCGCCATTTTAACAAGTGGTTCATCAGTTACACCTGAGATCATGCACTCTGACAAAATAACATCACAGCTATGACCCAAACTGTGAGTTCATAGATTTATAGAACTACAGAATTATTTTCATTATTTGTATTAAAACCCTGAATAAATCCCTGCATCTTTATACCTACGGTGAACATAAATCATGAGATCACCATTACTAGATACAATAATGGCCAATAAATAAGAGAGTCTGTTGAGTATGAATGACTCCGATAATACATAACCCATCCATAACCTCCCTACATGTTACTGAGCCAGGGCTCATCTGCAGTAAGAGCACTTACGCTGTGAAGCCATTGATCATGTGAGCGTATTTGATGAGCACCAGGTCCAGCCAACCACATCTTCGCTTGCGGCCGGTGGTCACGCCCACCTCCCTGCCTCTTGTTTGGAGCAGCTCCCCGGTTTCCTGGGTGGGAAAAGTGGGAGGGTTAAGTCAGGGTCACATGCAGAAATCCCACTGTTCTGTCCTGCTCTGCTCTTTCTGACCTATGAGGCCAGACAAATGACTTCCTGTGTCAGAGATATCTGATGTGATAGGGGCAGGACCTGAGACATGGCCCCTTCACTCTGGTTGTGTGTTGTTTCCACTATACAGAGAACTCCAAATGTTGTGCTTGGTTAAACCAACTGAAGTGCAATTTTTCAAGTAAAAAGGGATATAAATCTGATGACGCAGCATACATCGTAGGCTGATCGTGTTCACTTCCGACTGCTTTATAGACGTCCACAGGAGTTCAAAGTGTTTGAGCAGGAGGATTGTTCTGATGTGAGCGCATTTCATCATCTTGTCCACTAGATGGAGCCATTTCCCAACCCTTTTCAGGCTCTCAGGCTTTTACTCTGTTGTTTCTAATCTCTGCAGTGGCCATGTGTTGAGCTGCGGCCGGTCTGCTCTGTTGTCCAAGCCCTATGGGCTGCTCCACGCCCTCCTCCTCCTCCACCTCTCCCTCCTGTCATCCTTGTTCTCCCACTCCCTGGCTCTGGTCGGATAGTCAAAAACATGACGCACACACACAACCCTGTTCCCCTCTCCTCTTCGTTTAAGCTCTGTCTGCTTCACTCTATCTTTCACCATCTCATCCTCGATCTCTCTCTCTCTCTCTCTCTCTCACACACACACACACACACACACACACACAACCATGATCCTCTCTTCCTTTTATTCAAGCTGTCTGTCTCACTCTCCTCTGTCTTGCATTATTCCCCCTCTCTCTCTCTCCTTTCCTCTTCACAATCCCTAATTTCCCCTCTTTATTTGTTTTCCTTTCTCTTCACCTGCTGTTTTTTTAGATCATCTCATCCTCTCTTTCTTTCTGCCTATGGAAGCCAGTCTCTCTCACACACACATCAACACTCACTTTCTTTTTCATTCTCCATCAATCTCTTGCAATTATTTTTTCCAACTCTCCCTCCTTCTCTTTCTCACACACACACACACTTACGTTGCTCTGTTCCGAGGGGAACGCTCCGATGCCTACACGGGTGGTGTAGGCCTTCACCACACCGTACACCTCGCCAACATTCTGCGGGGGCATGCCCAGACCCGTGCAGACCCCTCCTACCGTGCAGTTGGACGAGGTCACGAAGGGATACGTACCTGCAAACACACACACACACACACACACACACACACACACACACACACACACACACACACACACACACACACACACACACACACACACACACACACACACACACAGATGTGAGCCCTGGTGGCTAAACAGGAGAGGGACTTCCAGGACAGAAAACCCCCAACCAAACATTAAACTATTAATTTGTATACTTATACTATTGCATTGCAAGCTTGCTCTCGTGTGTGTCTGGGCACGCCTTTAATACTGCAAAAACATGCTAATTTTTCATGCTGAATTTAGTTCAGCCTATTGGTCCGACCCTCCACAACAGTCCCACTATCTCATGTGGCCCCTTGGGGAACTTAATTGCCCACCCCTGATCTAGATGAAGGAAACTTGCCCTTGTTTTGAAGGACTTTTGAAGGCTACAAGTGCATGAGTGGTTTTGTTTCGAAGTCAGGTTTCAGGGGACAGCCAGAGTAAACCCGAAGCCCTAGCGGTACAGGGTTACACAAACGTACACATAATAGAAGCCTTCTTGTCCTACGACACAACGCTGCTGTCTATAGCTCTGGTCTGCAACATGAAAGAGCCGTGCGGTAAAGTGAACTAATGTCCTGTAACAGTGTGGCCTCTTTAGCCTGAGCACAGATGCCTATTGTGCTCTGGGCTACTCACACAGTCCATTAGGCCAGTGGACAACTACAATGAGTGTGTGTGTGTGTATGTGTGTGTGAGTGTGTGTGCCTGTGAGGGCCTCTCTGTCCCCCTCTATTTCCATCCATCATTTTCCATCTCCCCCTTCTACGTCTCACCCTCTTAATTTTTGTATTCCACTCTGCCCCTTTCTCTCTCTCGCTCCTTCTATCTCTCCCACTTTCTCCCTCATATCTTTACTGCTCTCTCTCTCTCTCTCTCTCTCTCTCTCTCTCTCTCTCTCTCTCTCTCTCTCTCTCTCTCTCTCTTCCCCCCCCCCCCCCCCCCCTCCGGGCATTAGACTTATGTCTCACAGACAAGCAGTCAAATTAAGTGGTCACTTCCTGGTTGTGTGCATGGAGTAGATGCTTCTTGCCAGGGAGAGCAGAATAACCACCACACTCGATGTAGTCTTCACACAGTCTCTGACGACGGCACCATGCAATGCCCCACACACCTCTCAGACACCACTGACCACTAATTAATCAACGTATCCTTAAGCGTTGTGCACACGAAGTCTAGTTTGTTTGCATCCGATCTGTTCATAATACCGATAGCCCCATCATAAAGACGAACACTCTCTATCCGCACACGGTTTCCGCAACGATCGAAGTCTGGGGTAGAAAGTGAGTAGATTTGAATCGGTACGGTGGCTGGTGTTCGTCTGCACGGTTTCACGCAACCTGATGACGTCATTGCCCCACGTGATCTATTCGCGATCTCCAACCACTATATATACAACTTGTTCTCCCTCAAAATCTCACTCGTGGTGGGCCTCGAATTCACTAACATTAACCCAGTCTTCTGATTTTTGACTATCTAATTCTTCTTATTCAGACGTAACATAACTTTCATGACCACAAATATAATTTGGCCAGCGATTTAATTTGCTTTTTTATTCATAAATGTATGTAAAATGGACGGAGCAAAGCATCATGGGAAATGGGATGATAGACATGTCATGTTGTACTGTTCCAAA
This sequence comes from Sprattus sprattus, assembly GCF_963457725.1. NCBI lineage: Eukaryota > Metazoa > Chordata > Actinopteri > Clupeiformes > Clupeidae > Sprattus > Sprattus sprattus. Next base: position 18,323,475 of record NC_137910.1, on the reverse strand, counting down.
CTCTTTATTATCAATAGAAAAAAATATTCATTTTCGCATATCCTTTAGTCTAACCACTGATTTTATTAACCATCATAATGTAATGTTGCTAGTTGGAGCTTGAATGTCTTGTGTAATGTGTTTATCCTCGTGCTTTTTTTACTCTTCTTCTAGGTTTTTTCACGTTTTTTCAGTTGTGTAAAGCGCCACCCACAGGCGTGAGGTATGTACTACAGCCCATTCAACACAATCTGGTGGCTCCGTTTTTACGCAAATCTCTCGTTGCCAGCCTCCGTATTTACGAAATTAAAAGATTCGATTGGTGTGAAAAGTAAATCCGATTCGGAGGCCCTAGACTTCGTGTGCATATGACCTTATTTCAAGGGGACTTCATGTCGTCAGAACGTTCTAGAAGTGACATTCGTGACAAGAAACAAGCCTGTTTGTGAATGTGTGTGTGAGTGTGTGTGTGAGCATCAGTGTGTTGAGTGAATGTGGAAAGCTGGAGGCTTTAGTGGTTAACAGCCATGGTCAGCACACAAGTGGACCAGCACGACTATGCAAAACTACAGATGTGTCCAGTCACTGTGTGTGTGTGTGTGTGTGTGTGTGTGTGCGTCACATGTCTGAATCTCTGTATTCGTGCGTGTGTGAGTTTGTCTACATATGAGTGGGTCTGTGAGTGTGTGTGTGTGTGTGTGTGTGTGTGTGTGTGTGTGGGTGTATATGTATTTGGGTATTTGGGTGTCTCCCCACAGCCAAAACCTTTGGTCATGTCTTCACCTCACCAATGTATACTCGCTGAGTAGAACAAAGAGCCGAGGCCTCCAGCCAGCTTTACTGGAACACATGGGCATGGCTCAGTCCTCTTCACTGCTAACTAAACATATGATAACTAGGAGTGCTAAGCAATAATACTATAGGCTGTTATAGTATACGGGCCACAAGGACAGTAACACAATGTAGGGCTGAGCGCACTTTAACTTGTTTCTACATTCTATTGTCAATACTGATTCATATCCAGCCAGCTTTACTGGAAAACATGGGCATGGCTCAGTCCTCTTCACGGCTAACTAAACATATGATAACTAGGAGTGCTAAGCAATAATACTATAGCGCACTTTAACTTGTTTCTACATCCTATTGTCAATATTGTTTCATATACACAGAGACATCAATGCAGACATGAAATAAGAGAGTTTGTTCAACGGTGAACATAAATCATGAGATCACCATTACTAGATACAATAATGGCCAATAATTAAGAGAGTCTGTTGAGAATGAATGACTCCGATAATACATAACCCATCCATAACCTCCCTACATGTTCCCACCGGAGGCTTGTTCAACAATTTACACAGGGATTTCTGGTCAGGAAAGGACAGGGGCAACTCACCGAAGTCGATATCCAGTAGGGCAGCGTTGGCCCCTTCTACCAGGATCTTTTTGGGCGGGCCATGAAGAGCCTCATGCATGAAGTACACACCGTCCCTCACCATGGGCTTCAACCGCTCCCCGTAGGTCTGCACATACACACACACACACACACACACACACAGTTATAACGCTATTGAAATTAACTGTAGACCTCTATTTTGTTAAAACACTGTAGGAGAAACCACTACACTTTCAAAAACAACCCACCTTGAGTCTCTCCAGCTCCCCGTCTATGTCAATTTCCAGCGTAGGGTACATAGACTTATACTGCTGGGCCAAGAGTTTATACCTGCAACAGACAACGCATCAGGTTTATTATTTTTTATATTATAGTATATTATTAAATAAC
>NC_137910.1:18181710-18316710 GCF_963457725.1 Sprattus sprattus | reverse complement strand
CCTCCCAAATGACCTTCTGATCGAGGACTTCGATTTTACTAAGAGTTTAAATAGATGGACAATCAGAAACACACAGGCCTACTATATGATAGTTTATGGGCAGAGAGGACACAAGAGAAACTGAAAGGGAGCGAGGACTCATGTGACTCATGTCCGTGACGCAAATAGATTTGTCTGGTGAGATCAACGTGAGACTACATAGCTTCCATAACCACATGTAAGAGAGGTAAATCTTTCTCTGAACACGTCATGCTGGTCACAAGTTTATGGTGGGGTGGCACAGGAAAGGTAGGGCTGGTCCGGAGGGGTCTTCTCTCCCAGGCACATGGTCTCATGGGGAATCACATGTTAGGCAACCCAGTTCTATTTATTATTTTATTTATAGCATTTCAGCAACAATGATTACTTCGATTAAGCCTTGTGTGTCCCAGTCGCATTGTGGTCAGTGTTTCTTCAGTGAGTTTTAAAAAAAAATTCCAAACAACAGTGAAATGTCGATGTATTAGTGTCCCAATACAGCTTAAGAGAAAAGAGAGAGACAGACAGACAGACATACAGACACAGAGAAAGAGACAGACAGAGAGAGACCGACAGACACACAAGACAGACAAAGAGTGAGACAGACAGCGTACACAGAGAAAGAGACAGAGAGAGAGAGAGACAGACAGACAGATAGACACAGAGAAAGAGAGAGAGAGACAGAAAGACAGACAGACACAGAGAGTGACAGACAGACACGGGGGGGGGGGGGGCAGAGACAGACAGACAGAAAGAGAGAGAGAAAGCAGTCTCGCGGAGGGTGAGCATAGAGAAAGACTGAGGGGTGTGTCTTACCGATGTGTGCCCTGTCTGAGATGATGAGCCTCTTCTCCCATCCCTGAAGACCTGCAAATACACACAGTCTTAACTCTCTCTCATCTCTGCATGTGTACACATACACAAACACACACACACACACACACACACACACACACACACACACACACACACACACACACACACACAATCACAACACACACACACACACACACACACACACACACACACACACACACACACACACACACACACACACACACACACACACACACACACACACACACACACACACACAAACACACACATACCCACACACACAATTCAAATACCTTTTCCTTTGCATTCATTCTTGGCAGCCTCATCAAAGAGGCCTGGAAGATGAATGACAACACCATTCCCTGCAAGAAACACAGAGAGAAGTATTCAATCACAATATATTAACAGCATCTGATTTCATACTTCCCATTATCAACAGGGGTGTGGACAATATGCTTCGGACCGAAACATCAAAACAATGAGTTCATCATAGCTATACATTAATCAGTGCCTTACATTTTGAGAGGACTGTGCAAAAAAAGAATGCATCACATTCAATAAATTCTTTAGCTGGAACCAGAGTAGCCTAGATCACATGCCCTTAGCATTTGGACCTTAATGACAGCAAGCTGTTGTTTTAGTGTCTGAGGATGCAGCGGACTTTTAATCAGTGTAATTCATATTCTGCACCATAGCAAAAAAAGTGCTGAGTCGCTGTCGTGAGGCGAGGAAGAAGCCAGTCCACACAACACAACTGCTGGTTTGGTGCCAACACTAAAGAGGACGAGCCATTAGCAGAATGAAGCTGAGTGCGAGCAGATCAATCACACGTGCAGCACTCAACTGAGGTGGTCTGGATTACTGGCTCCACCCACTATGTGGGAAACAAAACACTTGGCATTTTTTAAAACATTGATTGGTTGGTCAGTTGACTCTATTCAGCTGAAAATGGTGGACGTGCACCTCATCTATGGATTAGTGTACGTATGTTTCCAAGTGGTGAAGGTGACATTTACACACAAAACCTCAACTCATTACCACACTAGACGGTTTGAGAGAGAGAAGAGTGGGCCTTCATTAAAGTTCCTGCTCTTGGCTCTGGCTTCCTCTCAAACAACACACTCAGGTCTGGGCTGTCTGACGCATATTCAAATCCCGCTTTAGGACAAATGACTGGCTCTTTTTATCATTTTCCATCAGGAAGGAGAAAGGACACCACCGGAGGTATCTGATCTCCCAAACAAACACCGCCGTTTTTTTGCGTCTTGACTTTGTGGCCCCTGAGCTCATACCGATGAAGGCTGTGACCTTTGGGTTGATGATTCCACTGGGGAGAAGGTGGAAGTCGTACTCCACCGAGTCCACCACTACCGTGTGTCCTGCATTGTTCCCGCCCTGCAACAGAGGAGAGGGTGAAAAACATTAGTGGAGTAGGACCAACGTGAAGCCATGTACATATGAAGGGGTAGTTGTTGAACTGTAGAAAATCAAACCTCACACACTCTCTTTCTCACACACACACACACACACACAGAAAAAGTAGGAGAGAGGGCAAAAACAGATATCACACATGAAAGGATAAACTTCTTCCTCCCGCCACCCCCCAAATAACCTTCATCAAAACAAAACACCTGGTTGAGGGGTGCTGATTGAGACCAAGAGCTACAATAATGCATAGTCTTAGGCTGTAAAAGCCAGGTGGTCTGCCATTGCCTCCACGTATCTGCGGCTCCGTATGCTGTGTGTTCTAAACTCTCCAACCGCTGGGTGAGCGCTACTGATGAGAGCATGTAGGTCCACATGAGAGGCAGCTTTATGATTCTGTGTCCCCCTAAATATAACTGAAGTAAGAACTCTAAAGTTCTCCAACACCTGTGAACTAACTGAGGCTCTCGTCTCGGTCAACTCTGTGAACATTACAGGGGAAGTAGAAAGAGGAGGAGAAGCAAAGTGTTACTCCAGAGCGGGCTTCACAGCTAGTCAGGAATCATTAGTCTTCAGTGTGTACAGAGAGCAGGACAAAAAAGGATTGAAAGAGACACCTTGACAAAGAGAACATGACGGGAGACCAAGGGTGTGTGTGTGTGTGTGTGTTTGTGTGTATGGCACCATTCATCTCCTTGGAAACACAGAACAACAAGGCAACATGTTAAAACATCAACAGCTTCTTCATTTCAAGTCTTCACCCAGGTTACACAAGCCTCATGCTGAAAGTTCCTTAAGAGGCATCACTCTGACAAACACTGACTGGCTAACATTACCGTGGAAACCATCTATGTGTGTGTGTGTTAACAGAACACTGGTAAATGTAACTGACTAAAACGACAAACAGTGCAGGGTCTGCCACTGGTATGCATGTGAGCATTATCTGAGTATGTGTTCTGGGTCTGTGTTGATCTTTATGGTTGTTGGGAATCAAAATGGTGTTGGCCCGTCAGTCAACAGGTCAACCATACATTCAGAATCTGAGACACCATATAGCCTGCAAACGCCATCAAAGGACCTCTCAGTGGCAAACGAACCAGGCTCTCAGCTAATTCCTGCTCCCATGGGTCTGAGCACCACCCAACATTAGGGGGCATTATAGGGAGCTATTCGTGGACAGCAGGATGGGGAGGGGAGGGGGGGGGGGGGGGTAAGTGTGCCCCCCTATGGATGCCTCGCCTTACTGGCTGTATTTTTGACGCAAGCACAGCCAGAAGGCCTGACAGACTACTTGACCTGGTGCATAATAGGGTCCTCTTAAGGGTGTGTGGTGGTGGCAGGGGGGTTGCGGGCAACACCCTGCCCCAAAGGGTCACAAGACTGCACCATGTCGAAAAAAATAAATATGACCTTGCCCCTGGGGGCCGGGAAGGTCAAGAGGCAGCTAACATTGCACAGACCAATGGAGAACTACCCTGAACGACTTTGAAGGTGGGTGTGGGGTGACAGGCCTTTTTCTGAGACCTTAAAAAGTGGGTCCCTTAGAGAGAGTTAATGTGGCACCTCATGGGCTGGCTGCACCATCCACCTGCCTGTCAATCTATTTCTGTTTTTGATGGACGTAGCTGAAGTGTGAACGAAAAAGCCAACAGATGTAGACCTAGTCAGATCACTTGCTTGTGAAGACACCCTCAACACGTGGTTAGCCAAGGAGTGAAAAACAGCTCCCCCCCAGCACTGCTGAAACGTGCTCCCGCCATTAACCTGGAACATTTCTCACATCTGATTCAAGTCCTGCCACCCCTTGTGACTGCCTACGCATCAAGAATGACAGACGCTCCTGGACGGACGCCCATGTTCCAAGGCCCCCGCTGTCTAAAGCTGAAGTAACCAGCAGAGCACCGTGCTACACCGATAAGGAAGGTGTGGGATTGTGGCGCGGGAGAATGGAGTGGGGGGCAATTTATCCCCTGACGCGCCACATTATCAGCAGCTGAGGGGGGTGGGACATGACATGCTACATTACGCCCCGCTGAGGAAAAGAAGCCAGTTAGTTCTGTCCTTGGGTGCCCCGCTTTGGCTCAACCAGGAGAAGCAAGATTTGTTCTTGATGGCCCAGTGAGACTTTACTTTACTGGGCAACTGTGAAACCAGTGCATGTTTCAATAACAATCTACCCACACTGGACAAAAGTATATGGCAAAGCACCTAGCCACGCAGTCTCCATTAACAATCTTGTGTAATACAAAATGGGTCGTTCTGAAGAGCTCAATGACTTTAAGCATGATACTGTAATGCCACCTTTGCAATAAGACGGTTCGTGAAATTTCATCCCTGCTAGGTATTCCACGGTCAACTGTAAGTGATATTATTATAAAGCGTTTAGGGACGCCGGCAACTCAGCCACGAAGCGGAAGACCACGTAATATCACAAAGGTGGGGCGCATGGTGCGTAAAAGTTCCGAGCTTCCACTGGCGTTAATGTAAGCACAAAAAACTGTGTGGCAGGAGCTTCATGGAATGGGTTTCCATGGCTGAGCAGGTGCATGCAAGCCTTGCATCGCCAAGCATTGGATGGAGTGGCTGAAAGCACATCGACACTGAACTGTGGAGCAGTGGAAACGTGTTCTGTGGAGTGACGACTCACGTCACGCTCTCTGTTTGGCAGTCAGATGGGCGAGTCTTTGGTGGTGTTTGGTGGAGGAGGGAAAATGGTATGGGGCTGTTTTTAGAGTTAGGGGCTAGGCCCCTTATCACCACTGAACAGCTATCTTAATGCTTCAGCATACCAAGACATTTTGGACAATGCTATGCTTCCATATTTGTGGCCTACTCCTAGGTTGATGATAGAATGACTGTTAACAGACATGGGATGACACACATAGTTTACACACATAGTTTATATCGATATAGTTTAAAGTGTTACATATTCCATTTCTTCCGTAAAGCCATGTCTTTGTTTGCTACTCTCCTCTCACACTCTGTGCAACCCCGCACCCACTTTCTGACTCTTCCTTTTTATATATTATATATATATATATACATATATATACACACACATATATATATATATATATATATATATATATATATATATATACTTTATTTTTAAAGAAACCAAGATACAATAAAACATAATGGAACAAGCTGTTGGTCACCTAAACATTTATACTGATGGTACACCAATGGAAATACATGTCACTTCACACAGTAACAGATCAGTGATGATCCTGCAAGGTCACAAACACAATCCATTTTTCCCAATACTGCAAACATTTATCAACATTTTAATTTGGGGGTTATGAAATATCTAATCAGATTCCGCCAACAGAATTCCCTCCAAAGACCCGAGCTGGTGGAAGTGGTCTGCACAGGGCACATATTTGACCAGTCCTCCTCTGAAATGACAAGTCCAGATTCTTTCTCTTATTTTATTCGAACCTTATCTCTTGAGTGTTTTCTACTGGATTGAATACTTGAGTATAATTTTTAAACAAGTTTCCTGTTGTCCATATTTTTATATAATGAATGTCAAACAAATTGGTATCACATTTCTCCTTGGATTTAATCTCATTATTAAAATAGGTCCTGGTTTGTAGCTCAAGACCTTTCAATAAGAACGAACTTCTCAAAAAGACAGAATGCTACCTGCTAGGATATTTTTGTGATTGTGAAAAATATCTCCGCTTTCCAAGGCACTTGCAAAGGTGTTTAGTGTAGGAAAGATAGTTTAGTGCTAGCTGCATGATATCTTCAGACAAAACTAAAACAATCTGGCGATTGCGATGCTGTCTTGATATGTGCCAGTTTTGTCCTTGTATACTGCAAGTTTTGTCTGTGGTTAGGCGAATAAAGTTTTTTACGCGTTTGATAGCATATTATAATCACACCAGATTGTGATAACATAGATGTTTTATGGTAAACAATATTACCTGGTGGAACTGTCAAGAGGAGATTTTCTTTACAGCGCATTTACAGCTTGGGGTTGCTCCTGACACATCAGCATAAACATACGGAATACCTCCCCAAAGAACAGTGTGTTAATTATATTTTGCATATAATGTTAATGCTAAAAATAGGTTAGTTACTTTAAAAAGAAAATAAAGTGAAGGCAAAACCTATGGACTATTCATGCAGTTCATTCACGTTTTGCAAAACAATGTCACTACACTAATCAGTAATTTCATTAAAAACATCTGATTCTGAAGTATTTCTATATTCTCCGCTCAAAGTTCCCAGAAATCAGCATCAATATTCTAGAATTGTTACTGGGAGAGAAATAACTGTACTCCATTTGAATCACTGCTATTGTTGTTGAAAGCAACTGAAAGAACATTCTCAGAGATAGGCATTTTTGTATTTAATATGGGTATTGATTTATATAATGTTTTGTGTACATGTTTTGCAGCTGTATATTTTCAAACAGGAAGCAAGTCCTGTTTTTGCATTTTATTTTGATGACAGTCTGTTTTAATAAAGGTGCTTAAGACATCTCACAAGTGGCTTTGCCTTACAACTGAACATTTAGCCTGTGGAAAATACATATAAATATTTTGTATCGCCATTCAGACAAAAATTACCTACGTATGATTTTTGGAGCATAGTGCCTGGCCCTACCTCCATGTCAAAAACATTCTGCATCATTGTTGTCGATGGTATTACATCATGTCACCACATGAATTTTGCATGAATTTGCATTTTAAAAGCATGAACTAAAGCGTACGAATTTCCCAGAATTTTGACTGTCAGAGAATTCCAAATCAGTAACCGGTAGTCTGCCTGAATTTTAATAAATTTAATACATTTTTACTAACAATTACCAAATAAGATAACTAGGTAACCAGCAAATGTTTTAATTATCTGAAGAACAAGGTTCTGTTTTTAATTGAAACATTTGTAATATTGTTATTGCTCTTCTGGGTTTATTATTGTAAACAATGGAAAGCTCTACAAAGTGCCAAGGAAACACCGGTAAATCGTGTGTGAGAACTTTGATGGCTAATGGCCATTTTGGGGACTGTTTTTTTATTTTATTTTAGTCATACTGAGTAACCTGTGATAGTAATGAGCTGCTTCATCATGATTATTGTTTTATTATAACTGTTCATATAAAGGAAATCTTCAAGCCACTTTTTATGTTTTAATCATTTTCATATGTTAATCTTTCTTGTTTGCTTTCCTCATTGAATTTTTTTTTTATTAATTGATAATGTTGGTGCTTTTTTTAACTGAGAAAAGACAAAATGGTATTTAGTGTATGAACTTGATGATATATACTGTGATATAAAACAGATACTGTCAATACAGTTGAACATAATATGATACAAAATCAGCCACCCCTAGTTCACAGTGAAAACAGATACAGGTTTTATTTGACCTGTTCTGCCTCTGAACCGAGTACTGATATCTGACACAAACAGACCCCTGAAAGCATGCATTTTGTGACACATTTAGCTAAGTGCAATCTAATGGATGAAAAGAAGGCTTTACTCAGGCCGTGCTGTGGTGTGTGCCAAGATAAGACAAAGACAACGGATTTCATGGTGCAGGCTGTGGAGGAAAACAACTGTTGCCTTAAGGAAGGCAAACAAATGTGCCCAGTTGTCTGGCAGGTTTGGGTTGTGATATTCTAACTCCAACAGAAATGGTTCATTTTACATATCAAAATCACAGCATGTGAAGTATCTTAAGGTCTGTGAAGTATCTTAAAGCCAGTAAAGTAGTTCTGTATTTATGTAGGACCACAGAGGCTTTTGCCAGGACACCTTTGCTTAAAACTCACAGACATTAAAAGCCAACAGTCAAAGGTCAGACTATTCTCCGGTAACACATAGTTTTTTTTAAAATAATTAATTAGGTTGGAGTAGCATATGGTTTCAGCCTTGCACAGACCAGGTGGAGAGATAAAGCATGGAGGAGCTCAATAGCAGGCCTCTCCTCCAATAGTGACAAGTGACAAGTAAGGAAAGGCAATCGAGGACCACTTGCTGTGGCAGCTCTTTTTATAAAAAGACACTATCTGCTTTCACTCATGCTGCTTCTCTCTCTCTCTCTCTCTCCAACAAAAACGCAGGTGCCCTGAGCCATTAAGTTGTTTATTTTTACATATGCATAGCCTTGGTATGCAAGCATCTCCAACAGCAGGAGAATCCATGTTATGTGAACTCACTATCAATATGGTGTATATAGTAAGACAGCGAGGAGTGAGGCCCTGCTAACCTCACATATCCTTCCCACTAGGTCAGCTGTGCCTGTAGAGTTCTAGCAGAGGAGTCCCTGCACCTGTTTCAGTATGGTGGGTAATGAACGTCAATTTCCTCTTTCAGTGGCCACATTAATGTTGGAGAGACTATGTGTACGGGTATGTGTGCGAGAGTGATAGGGAGAGGGAGACAGAGAAAGAGAGAGACAGAGAGAGAGTGGCAGACAGAGAGAGAGAGAGAGAGAGAGAGAGAGAGAGTGAGTGCGCGCGAGAGAGAGACACAGAGATAGACAGAGAGACAGAGAGAGCGCGCACCAGAGAGAGAGACAGAGAAAGAGAGAGATGCTTGAAGCTCCAGGCAACCGAGAACATGCTGATAGCTGGTGATGAAGAGTTTTGTCGCAAAGTACTGAGATTCTGCACTACTCAAGAACCCATAAGAAATTTGCAAGAGAATGTTTACAACTGATTCACAGTGCCACCCTACTGACCAGGAGTAACAGTCTTATCTATTTATCATAGCACTTATGACAACAAAAAACGGATATCCACCTCTTATGAGAGAATAACAGGAACAAGGATTTAACAGACTGCTTGATTGATTAGCATGCCATGTTACAAGAGTGCTACACGAGAGACTGCTGGGGTTCCCTAGCTCCCAAGTTAAGCTGTTTTGTTGACCTTAGTATTGATACCTATACATTATTCCAAGAACATCTTCTGTAATGAATTTAGCTACGTGTGATCAAAGCATTAATAGTTTACGATCTCATTGTCAATACCAAACATCAGTACATTCAAGGTGACATTAGCTGGGATGCTTGCTAGCAAGTGGAAATGGATTTGTTGCAGCTGATTAAGCCTTCTTTCAATTTGCCAATGAACGGGCAAACTTGATGGGATGCGTCTCAAGTTCAGAGCAACAATCAGCAACAACAATCATTTGAATGTGCCATAGCTTCAAGTCAATATGACTCCGCGAATAAAACTAAACAATGCCGCCATTTAGAAGTATGCATATTGCAATTACCTAGAGCAGCTAACTGTTAGCTACCAGGCAAATCACCAACACTAATCTTGGATATCTTTTTTGTTATCCCGTTGGTTAACGTAAGTGACCTAGCAATTGGCTTGAATGGCTTGTCAACTTCGTGTCAGAGGGGTAACAATCCACTTTGCAGACTAGGTTAGGCTTGCTGTACTTGTCATAGCTGTCGTGCCCGAGGGCTAGCCATTTTAGCTTTCTCCCGTGTTGGCTCGCTACTTTAAACTGCTCCCTGTGCACTGTGCAAAATCCTTTACCATAATGACTTATCATATAACGCCAGTCTCGTCAATTGAAAGGACTGCTCGTTTCCTACCACATCAGTAAACAGAACGGATAATACCAGCCTAATCTACCAAAGCAAGGTAGCGGTAATGTTACACACAGTTTAATCAGCTGGATCTGTTGGCAGAAAATGGCTTGGTTACGTTAACTGTTACCTGACATCTGCAGACTATGTCTGCATCCTGAGCGAGTAAATCCACCACCTTTCCCTTTCCCTCATCGCCCCACTGAGCACCGAGCACCACAGTGACCCTGTTGCCAATATTTGAAGCAAAGATCCGTGAATCCGCGTTGCCACTACTACTGTTGGCTCCTCCATTCTGTGCCCCGGCTGCCTGTTCACTCCCGCTCGCTGACATGTCTCCTGCTCCAATTCCGAGCTGAGAGAGAAGAGACACTGCGCGCTCAGAATGTGCGTATGAGTATCGAGCACGCCCCCTTTTGAGTGTGTAGGTTCTAATCTTGTACTAACAGTGTTTAGGAAAAGTTGAGGAAGTAGATGTATACTGCATTGCTTACCCATGGTTTTAACATTAACAGCGTAATTTCAAATATCTTGAATATATTACATAGACATAATTTACACGTAATAAACATATAATAACCTAAATAACCTTACTAAATATACAAGATAAATATACAATACAGTAGCCTATGCTAAAACATAAAACAACCTATACATATAATACTTACATACACAACATATAATAAACTATGCTAACCTATTAACTTCCTATTAGGGCTGTCAGCGTTAACGCGTTAATCTATGAGATTAATGTGACCGCGATTAACTCGTTAAGATATTTTAATGCCGTTAACGCAACTTTGTTTACTTCCGGTGTGCGGAATTAATTTACACGTCAAAGAGGAGTTTTATTTTGACACACGCACACAGTTCCCTGGGTGGTCTGAGTTCGTGCCCCCCTCCTTCTCCCGCTCTAACGTTACTCTTCTCCCTGTCACCTCTTCTTTCCCTGTTTCAAATCTTTTATGGAAGAGGTTTGCTATCTATTTTCAACCCTGACATGCTAGGTCTCGCTAGCATTTATGCTAACATGTTAGCTGGGCTAACTAGCTACCTGTGTGGGGCATGACCGTGTTTCTAGCATTCTCTGGAGGGGGGAGGTTGGAAAACTCAGAAGCCAGAGCCGAACAGCTAATTAATTTAGGTGTCGTTGGTGTTTTACAGAAGTCACAACAAAGAACAACCGGCCATTAATGTTTTGTCCGAACCAGAGTCTGAAGCAGTCAATGTCACAACTGTTCAAAACTAATCACATATTTACGTACGGTTTTTATGAATAGCCTGCCTTTATTGAACTCGGACAGCGACAGATAAATGCACTTGTTCACACAAACAAGCACAAGAGCATGAAATCAGATTATTCACATTGCAAGAACGGAATGAAATAGCCTACACATTACACACGACCGGCATCTGCCAAGCCTTCACGTTGTATGCTACAACGGAGGAGGCACAACAAACGAGAGAATCTTTTTCTTTCTTGCGGCAACGATTGTTATAAAACTACCATCATAGTCCAACCATCGAAGTCTAATCCATGTTGTTGTGGAGAACAGCCTCATTAGAATCTGCATCGACAACGTAGCAGAAATATCTTTACAGTAGATCTCTTCGTTTATCCCTCTCCTGATGACATTTTCTTTTAAACTTCCCATGATGCTTTGCCGATAGCAATCGCGTTGTCACAAAAGTTTTTTCAACATTGTCTAAAATACATGCTGTCTGGAGTGATTACTAGTTTAAAAATAATAATAATATTAATTTAATCGCGATTAATCTAGATTAATGAATTTCAAAATGTGAGATTAATTAGTTATTTTTTTTTAATCTATTGACAGCCCTACTTCCTATACTTCCTTAAAGACAAATCCAATCACTGTAAGTGTCAGGCCAAACTTCATGACTTTGGAAAGGTCAATTAATGTGATAAATTAAAGCTGCTGTTTAAAACTAGGCTTAGATGAACGCCTAGAAAAACCTAAAAGCTTACATTTCTTCAACGCAAGTTTATGAGCCACGCCCCTAATGTATGATGACCCCTGTCGGCTCGTGTGATACGTTTGATTGGCAAATCGTAGATTCCGACAAGCCCTCCTTTACTCAGTCAAGGTCAACATGCTAGCTGTGAACCAAGCTAATATTCTTAGCTAGCTTATATATAAACGATTTGAGTGTCATTAATAGTTCTGAGATTAAATTAATTAAGAGCATGTCAGTCTTCACTGGTGGTTGTAAAATGAATCATATTTCACTGGCTATGATGGTATTGTTGATCCTTCTGAATTTCCAACTTGTCAGAGGGATATGGAGGTACGTCTTTGGATAAGTTTCCAGGGCCGTTGCTCACGCTAGCCAACATGGTGTAAACTTAGTTAGCTTGCTTTGCTAGCATCAGGTGTGTTGAAACCATTGATGAAAAATGTCTTATTTTCTGCAATAGATACAGCACTGTAATGAAGAATGAGGAATTATTCACGATTCGTAATCCGGTGAGTCCAAATCTATTTAAATTGTAACCAAAAGTTAATCTCATCAAATAATATTTTAGTGATGAACCTGGCATTTTCTTCAGTAGTTAACTCCTTTGTCTTTGCATTTTTAAAAACCGTTGGTTTCCAGCGGTTCCATGGCAATGTTGCGAAAGCCCATTATTCCGACAGCCCGCTGTTCCGAAATTGTGAGCACAGCAACGTAAACCACTATAGCCCACATGCACATCCCACTGAATTGAACACACAACCATAAACATATAAATGCATTCATTTCACAAGCAGGAACTTAAATTCAGAATATTATTATACACACATGGAATTTGCATCGCGATGATAAAAAAAAGCTTGTATGATAGCCAATGCATGCATGCCTTGTCAGTGCTTGTTATGTCCTGTGACAATCTGCCAGTGATTTACTTCTCACAAATGGTACCCCATATTCAAAACCAGAGTAGGCTAAATTCAAAAATACTGCCTAGGAAAAGTGATATGCGTGATAGCCCGGTGAGCGTCTCCGCTGCCTAAATTAAAAGCTGTGTGTGTTTTCTGCCACTTAAACTAGTTCTAAAGTATGCCAGGGGGACTTTTTTTTTCTCGCAATAATGAGATTTCGGAACACTGGGCCGTCCCCGTTTCGAGCAGCCTTCTGGGACAGTAACCCACCGGTGGGATTTTTTATTTTATTGTTGTCAAAACTCCGCGAGTTTTGTCCTAGAGACATATCAAGAAAACCCACATGAACCTTGAACCCTTTAGCCTACTTAAAATAGATACAGTTCGAAAATAAAATATAAATAAGCAATTTGTAAGGAGAATAGAGCTGATCTCTTGCACATTTCAGTCTGTGAGTGAGGTTTCTGCTGCTAAGAACCCACCCACTGGCAAATGACAGCTATTCATATGATAAGCAGTGTTGGGCAAGTTACTGAAAATTAGTACTTAGTTACAGTTACTAGTTACTTCTTTTACAGGTAATTGGATTACTTCACCAGTTACTGTATATCAAAAGTAATTAGTTACTAGGCAAAGTAACTTTTAAGTTACTTTTATATCTGCGCTTAAATGTAATGAATATGAACAGTACTGAACAGTCAAATACAATAAACATATTTTTTTAACCTTTTTATTTTAAAGTAACACAATGCAACAATTATACTTCAGGATTAGGGTTAGGATAAGCAGTTAAACCTTAAAATAACAGCTTGAAAAAAATTGGGGCGCTACAATAACTTTTAATATGGAGAATCACCTCTGTGCCATTGCCATACCAGGGTCCATAGGCGTATAACTTCGTTCTGTAGTTTTGCCTGTGGCAGCCCAAATGTCTACAGTCTGCTGAACTAGTAAGTAGCTTATTTGCCGTCTTGCTTTGTCTTGTGTTGCACTTGCTTGATGACTGTGTAAGGACAGTCGTTGAGTAACTAGTTTGTCATAATGTTAAAGTCAGCACATTTCAAGAGATTTCGTTAGTTTTAGCTGCTAGCATACCGTTAGCGAATAGCTATTGATCCGTTGTGCTGCTTTAACCAACAGGGCTACAGGCCTTCAAATCAAGCAGCAGTACAAAAGTCACTTACGGTGCAAGACCATGACAGCGACGCGACCCGCTTCCATCGCTTTGAGTGGCCGTGGTGTAGCGTGTGGAAATAGCATAGTCACTTGTCTTTATATCAAAACTGTCATTGTGTTCAAATAAGCCCAGGATTAAATATATAACATACCAGGAGCAACAACAAACCCTAACAATGCCATCCAAGCCTTTCTTTATAGCGAATTAAACGACCAAACGATGCCACAGTCCTACAATTTTCAAACCGTCACAGACGACGCCAAACAATCTCATTGGCCGCTGCTGGGAAAAATCGCTCCTCATTTGCATATACGTTTCAACATGTTCAAATTTTTATCGGTCGCGTCGCCCAAATCGCTGGTCTACGTCACAATGGATTGGCTCTGTCAAGCTAAAAAGGCACCGGATGCCTAAAAGAGCCCGGGTGATGTAATGTTGACTTTCGAACGACTCTTGAGTGACAGTTGCTATGCCAACGCCAATACGTCACCATAACGCGATTTACTTCAGAGCATCTTGCATTGTACTTTGCTACCTGAGACCAGCTTGCTTGTATTTGACCTACAATAAACCAACCAAAACAACCATGTGCTTGATGTTTGACTTTGGTAGGAAAGTGGTTGATTCGCTAGTTGGTTATAGTATCAAAGTAAGCACATTTCATTAGCTAGCTCGTGCTAGTGTAACAAGCTATCTTGTTAGCTTGAAGCTATTCATCTGTTGTTGTGCTTTAATTAGGAAAGTCCTTAATGTGTTGTGATTTTAAGACATATCTGACGGCACCAACAATTAAATTTGAACAAAACAGGGCATTGTTTGCACAACATTTTACTAAAGAACAACGGGGGCTTGCTAGCTTTGACATGCTAGCGGACATTGCTAACTTACAGGTTACCAGCAGGCAGGTGTAGCTAAAACTTTTTATTCGCTTAATATTGTGCCTAAACGGATACTATGTACCCCGACACTTTTTGGCTATCAGTCAGAGAGTCTCAAGAGTAGTTCGAAAGCCATCAGCTACGTTTTAGTCGCTTAATATTGTCGCACAAAAGGAGGAATTGCTATTAGCAATATAGATGCTAGCGCGCGAAACCTGTTGATGTGTGCTTACTTACAAAAGACCGGCAGCCAATATTAAGCGTGTAAAAAGTACCTGATGGCTTTCGAACAACTCTTGAGACTCTCTGACTGATAGCTAAAAAGTGTCCGGGTGCGTAGTGTCCGTTAAGGCACAATATTAAGCGACTAAAAAGTAGCTGATGGCTTTCGAACGACTCTGAGACTTAAAGCTAATAAGCGCCCGGCCTACGTGGTGACCGGATTTCGTAATGCTAACGTTGGCATAGAAACTGTCACTCAAGAGGCGTTCGAAAGTCAACATTACGTCACCCGGGCTCTTTTGGGCATCCGGTGCCTTTTTAGCTTGACAGCTCCCGTTGAAATGCATTGGGTTTAGAAATTGCGTCGCTCATAACGGTGTCATGGATTTGCACCGTTATAACACTTAACTTAATACAAAAAAAACTGTCTCAGTCATTTAACAGTGTTTCTTTTACTACATTAGGCCCAATGAAGTAAAAGTGATTGGCCTAGAGCAGTGGTTCTCAACCTTTTTTCAGTTTTGTACCCCCTGTGAAATATTTTTAAGTACCCCCTAACCAGCACAAAGCATTTTTGATTGAAAAAAAAATATGTTATACACAGCTCTATGCCATCATTGTCCGATTTATTAAACTGTCAGCACTGAAGATTGAACATTGGATATTGTTGCATTGAACTGAGTGCGTTTGCAATTACATTTTAGTAAGAAACTTGTGCTTGTGCTTCGCTGAAAATCTTTGTCAGTCTTGGTGGCAAGGAGGCAACTGCTGTGATCAAGCTCTTCTCCGGGCACAGTCTGTTTCTCTGCTTTGTTTTGATCAGTCATTGCAGAGAAGGAGGCCTAACATAAATATGTGGAGGCAAAGGGTAGTAGCTGCTTCAAAGCTTTCTCTCCCAGGTCAGGGTGCTCCTGCTTCACACACATCCAAAACTGTGTGAGTGTGGATGTGGCAAACTTCATCTGGAGCCCACGGTCAGATGACACTTCCATGAGTGTTTCCTGATTAGTGACAGAGCTTCCACATGCTTCGGACAAGAAAAATGGGTTTTTCACCCAATCCAGCTGTGTAGATTTCTCCTCCATGTCAGGAAAGTAGGAAATTGAAAATTAAAATGTTGAATCAATTTGGTCTAATGTCCCACGATGACCAACTGGACTGGAGCTCTGTCCACATCCTCACTAGAGAGAAAATCATCCATCTGAGGAAAGCAGGTGAAATCCCCCTGTGCAGAGGCTCTTCTCCACAGCTCTGCTTTCTTTGGGAAGCCTCCCACCTTGTCATACAGGTTTAAAAAGCTGGTGTCCTTTCCCTGCAGACATATTCAGTTCGTTCAGTTTGCTGAATATATCTGCCAGATAGCATATATTTGCAAGCCAGTCTGTGTGGCATTGGGGGATCTGTGCTCAATCAGAAAGGTCTGTACTTCAGATCGTAATTTTAACAGCCGTTTGAGTATTCTCCCTGGAGAGAGCCAATGCACTTCTGTGTGCAGCAGCAGTTGTGTGTGTTCAGCTCCCATGTTTTCGCGAAAAAAATCGCGCTTATTATACAGTTACTTGCCAAAACGATAGAAAAAACAAAGAAAAAAAATAGTTCTGAACGCAAATGCTGAGCAATCCACCTTCTGACTTCAAGTTTCAATGACCTTCCGTTACGTTAACTAACCGAACTAGCCTACTTGCGGAATGATATGCAATGTGAATTAGAAGCAAAAAACCCATTGCCATGCAATGACAGCGGTGATAAACTTTACGCAGTAGTGAATATCAAGGAATTACAAACCTGCGAACGCAGACATTTAACCCACATATGGCCCATACAAATCAACGTACATTTTGGAACATTCTGAAGAGCCGTATAATAAGATTTTTGGGTGGAGGCTTATTTTAAATATATATTTTTTTTAATCTCACGTACCCCCTGGACTACCTTCACGTACCCCCAGGGGTACGCGTACCCCCGGTTGAGAACCACTGGCCTAGAGTATTAACACTAATTCAAAGAGAAAACAAAGGTACCTTGAGGTGCAGCATATAATTGAATATGTGATTAGAGCTGGGTTTCGATTCAAATTTCAAGAATCGATTCGATTCCGATTTTTAAGTTTCAGAATCGATTTTTTCCGATTTTCTCAGATTCCATCCGATTCGATCCAATTTCGATCTGATTTCCGATTCGATCCGATTTCGATTGGATCCGGGGGTTAATGTTATTAAAAATGAAAAATGTATTTGAACCGTTTCCTTCACTTCATGACTGTGTAGAGAAGCAACATATTAAAACTAGTATTATATCAATATTAAACAGCAAATCTTACAAGTATTGGTAGTTACTGATGACTGGAAGACTGATGAAAAGGTTAAGGGTCAATCTACCTTCAAGAAAGATAATTCAGGACAATAAATGGAGGACATCATTGAGGTGACTATATCAGTGGATTCCTACTGGGACACTAACCAGTGCATTATTATTATGCTTGAAAATAATTAAGAAAAAAAATAATTAAAAAATCGATCTTTGGACGTACAAATCGATAATCGGTCATTAATATGCGAATCCGATTAAAAATCGGAAAATCGATTTTTTTCAACACAGCTCTATATGTGATTTATCAAAAGGTTAACAAAATGGTTTAACAAACAGGCACTATATCTGTCAGTGATTCTTTTTGAAGTAATATCTCTGCGATATCCTCTAGAATAGATCAATGCAAAAGGGACTGCAAAATGCAGTGGAAGGATGTATCAACAACGAAGGGGACATAGCAATTATCGAAGCAAAAGCATACAGGTCTCAATCAGATAATGAGAAACCCCACAACCTCCTCATTAAATGCAACCAGCACAACATTGTAGACTAGTCATGTTCTTTCACCACTGGGTAAGATCTGTATATAATAGTTGAGGCTAGCTAATAACCTACAAAGATTCTTTATTCTTATTTTTTAGTCCGTCTCTGGCGAGAGAAAGAAATTATCCTGATGGAATGCTTTGGCTTTGTATCAGATCGCCAGGTTCCATTCAACAGTGATACAGTATGTTAAGCTCCTGGTAACTAGTTGGCGTTTGCTATCGCTAGCTAGCGTGCAATTTTACAGACGTAACATTACATTTCGACTGTAACATTAACATTTTGATTTTAACATTAACACATTTGTAATAAAACTAGTTGTCATGAACCATAACTGTTTGCGGATGTTCTCTCAACTAGATAGTTAGTTGTCATAACTAGCGATAGCTTAGTTCGCTAGTTAGATAGCTAGCTGCAAGCAGCTTCACTGAAATGTTTTCCATTGTTAACTTAGGCAAATAAACATGTTGCATTCTATACGACCTGATTATGTAATTATTTAAGATTCATAGCCTGTCGTCAGTTATCTTCAATAGGCTAATTTAGAAGCAGTAATAGATATTTGACCGGCTTATAATTAAAATGTCCGGAAATTAAACTTTGACAGGCAAACATTTTTCGAGCGGAACCGCTGGGTTAAATGCTCATTCGTTGCGCCACTAAGGTCCTGCGACGTCAGATCAGAAGCAGCTAAAGTAGGCCTATCTTGTCTTCTTGTCTGCAAGTGTTTTTCACAAAAGAGAGTAATGCGGGTAACAAACTCATTTCAATTTTAGTAATTGTAACTGCGTTACTTGATTTAAAATAAAACTTTGTTACATGCTCGTTACCGCTAAAAGTAGTGCAATTACAGGCAGTGTTTCACCTAGGTTCACCTCTTTGGGGGGGGGGGATGGTTGCGTCCCACTTTTGGGGGGGATAAGCCCCTACATAAAACCTATTATTTTTCCTGTGACCCAGCAAAACCAGGGGGGTCTGGGGACATGTTCCCCTAAAACATTTTTTTGAAAGCAAACTTTTAAATAGTGTCCTCTAGTGCAGTGGTTCTCAACCTTTTTTGCTCCATGACCCACATTTTTAGATAACAGTGCAGTTGCGACCCAACAATTAATAATCAGCATGAATCATCAGGCCTATAATTTAACAATTGTATTATTATTTTATTATTATGATTACTACCACTACTAATACTCTACCACTGTTTAACCATTGAAAACACATGCAACTGTTTAAAAGTCAGGATCAGTTATGCAATCATGGACTTCTGAACTTCTTTGAACAAAAATGGACTTTAGCCATACATTTTCAACTATTATGAGCTTACATGTTCAACTTTTTAAGAAGAATCCATGGACTTACATGTTCACCTTTTTACTCAGAGATGGACTAACATGTTCCACTTATCACAGGACTTATGTTGATTTTTTAAATGAGAAATCCTTATTTACATGCTCAACTTCTTAATGAGAAATGGACATGTTCAAATAGTAAATGAGATCCCTGAATGTTTTCCTGTCATCAAGGCTGCCCCATCCGTTGTCACACCAACACACTTTGACCAGGAGAGCTGATTGAGTTAAAGTATGTGTCCATTGCAGAAAAAAATCTCTGCTGCCTGCAGTGGTAAATGTTGGCAAATCTGAATTAAATAAGAACTGCTCTTCAAAGTCATCATTACGAACATACTGCACGTAAACCAAGAGAACGGCATGGCTAGCCACGTCTGTGGATTCATCGAGTTGTGAGGCGATATAGTCAAAAGTGCAGAGACGTTCAGTGAGCTGCTGCTCAACATCATATGACATGTCACATATCCTCACATGAACAGTGTCGTTTGTCACGGGAATTGTCTTTAAGTTCGCTGCTTCTTTTTCACCTATGAGTGTAGTGCACAAATCGATGGCAACTTCTGCAACCGTATGGGACGTTTTGCTCTGAGCTAGCCGGTAGGAGACCAGATAGGATGCACGCAGTGCCGTCTCCTAAACAGTGATGGCACGTTAGAAATTTTTTTTTTTGTTTCTTTGTTTTTTTGGGATGCCTCGAGGTTTTGGCTCATACGTAAAAAAAAAAAAGTCTTTAGCTTTATAGACAGTTGGCCTACTTTGTTTCAAAATGTATCTGCAATTTCGAAGGCTTCAGGCTTTCATTAGCCAGTATTTCGTTGCATGGCACACACAACGGCGGGTGCTCACCGTTCTCCACGCAATACGTAAAACCATATTTCAGAAATACCGGGTCACACGCCTGTAAAACTTCCTCTTTGGTTTTTCAGAAGAAGTCGTATCTGAGCTGCAACTCGTTTTACACGAAGTTACTCGGTTGACTTTTTGCCTACACTAGTCGCCTCTAGACATTCTCCGGTCATGTACATTTGAAATATCTTATATGCAAATTTGATTGGCTGAATGTTCGAACATAGAAAGGCCTACATGCAAAACCATTACCGGCTTATGTAGTTTAATGTCAGAACTGGGGGCAGGGATTCCCTTATGGACAGAGGGAGCATGGCTTGAAAAAAAGGTTTTACATTTAGAATTCGTCTCGCGACCTTTTCAGAAACTCTTGCGACCCAAATTTGGGTCGCGACCCAAGGGTTGAGAACCACTGCTCTAGTGGGTCTTAGGAAGAGAAATTAACAAATTTAGATTTAAAATATGGCACAAATAAAAACATATTGAAAACATCTGCTGAGATTTTGTTTTGGATGTGTGTGAAGCAGGAGCACCCTGACCTGGGAGAGAAAGCTTAGGAGCAGCTACTACACTTTGCCTCCTCATATTTATGTGAGGCCTCCTTCTCTGCAATGACTGTGATCAAAACAAAGCAGAGAAACAGACTGTGCCTGGAGAAGAGCTTAATCACAGCAGTTGCCTCCCTTTAAAAAAATAACCTTTTAAATAGTGTCCTCTAGTGGGTTTTAGGAAGAGAAATAAACAAATGTAGATTTAAAATATGGCACAAATAAACATATTGAAGACATCTGCTGAGATAGGTGCTCATTATAGCTAATGTCAGATATCCTCTGTTCAATTTTCAAACTCTCCCTCACTATATGACTTTTTTGATCGAGCAATATTCCATGACACCTGATACGATGTCAACGTAACCGTTTCAGAGTACTTCGTAAATTTCCCAAAAAGCTGAGTCTGTTTCTCTGACTGACGAATCAAAGTATGTACCTTGTGCTTGCCCAGCTCTGTGCCTTTAGGAACACCTGGAGGAAGCATCCGTTTGCCAGGAAAAATAAAATATCAAATCAAATCAAATATAGAAAAAGGCTCAACAATGTACAAGGTTACGTTTGGGAATATGTTGAGGGTGTGTGCAAGCATTCATGGCAACAGAATAGGGAACGGTAGGCTAATAAGTAATAAACAATACATTTAAACTGGGTTTTCTGTATTCATTTGTATTAGGGTAGATGGCTTTCTGCTGCGGATTTGCGCGCGCAGCCTTCAATGTTTGTATACAAGAAACCCATGTATAGGCTCATGAATGAAGTTCCAATATAACAAGTGTCGACATAAGAACAATACCTCAATAAATATATATAGGCTAGAAAAGATCAAATAAAAAACATCACTCAGGGCATAATTGGGCATTATTGAAAAACAACTACAAAAGGGCGCGTTATAAGAAAGTAATCTCTCTCTTTTTAGACACAGTACAATTAGGCAATATAAGTACAGTTACCAAGGAGAGTAGAAATACAAAATAAACAAAAACAAAAAACTCATAGGCTTCTTATGTACAAGTTGAACGGCTTCAGTGCCTTCAGGGAAACAACAGTTGTTAACTCAAAGTTACTCATCTCAGGCACAGGCGCCACCACTGATGAAGCAAGCTGCCCCCCGCGCTCAATGACATATCAATTTCCTAATATTGCAGCATAACTACACAGTCAGAAAAGCCATCTCCTTAGTTCAATAACATATTATTTTGTATAATCTTTAATGTGTCGAGGGGGTTGAAGCGTACGTCATGCGTGACTGTATGAGCTATGAAACTAGCGATTTAAAAAAAGTTTCAATGAAGAACATGGTTGCAAATATATATGTATACAACTGTGTAGGGCACGAAACAACCATCTAGCTAGAAAGCTACCATATAAGCCAATGGAGTGGTGGCATAAGCGCTAATTGTGCCATAAAACTACTGTTTGAAAGCTTCAGTTAAGACCTACATACTCTGCATTGGTCGCGTAGCACATTTCAGATCAAACCGAGTCATTATAAACATATAAAAAGTTGTGTAGATAGCTTTATTAATGTAAAATATTCCTCGCTTCAAGTAGCCATGTTTTTTTTTTTAATTCCCCTTTCTTCCGACAACGGTCGAACGACGCCCCTGGTGGATTAAATCGCTAAGTGTGAAGTTACTACTGGTCCTGACCACACGTAGAATTCTTCTCAACGAAAGATACACTTAAGCTAAGTGCCGCGTCGGGAAACCCGTCTGCAACGTAGGATTCCTCTTACGAACGATTTCAAGTGCTTTTTAGGCTAAGTGCGCGTTCGGGAAACAAGGCCCTGGCTAGTAACTCTCTGAGCCTGGGTGCACACATTAGAATGTTTCATGTTTGATGTTTCATGTTTGGAACATTAACGTTACTTGAAGACATCTCTCAAGATCGAGTGATGACAAAATAATATGCATGAATAAATACCCCATACCCAATAAATACCCCATTCAAATCGGACAGTATTTCCAAATATATTGCGTGCAAAATATGCATTTTAGATGTTTATTTTACAATGTTAAAATTCTGTACAACAAGAGAAAAGTCAGTGAGCACTCGAGCTATCTTCAACCAGAAAGTAATGTGTGCGCATCGGGGCAGAGCTCTGCCCTTGCGCGATACAGAGAGCAGAGGACAATTGTAAACGCGCGATCATCTAGTGACAAAAATAACATGCCGTCGTGCAAATAAGATAAATAACACAAGGCTATTTATTGTGTTTAATAAAAGAACAGGCTATAGACCTGTTGTATAGGAAAGGTATCCTGAAATGACTTCCGTTGTGATCTGGCGCTTTATAGAAAATAAAATTGAGCAAAGTTAACTTGACCTTCGAGGGGGGGCGGGGGGTGCCGTTGGGGGGGCGGAGGCTATTGGGCCATTGTGTGGCGAGAAAGCGTGGGGGGGTAGTGGGCCACAAAGACATTCCAGGGCCATTATGTAAGTGCCATTGTCTTTCTCTGAGGTGTCCCAGGTAACTCATCAATATGCATTTGTAGGGACACACATTTTTGAGAGGCACAGGTCACTCTGCTATTATAAATATGTAGTAGTGAAGCCACACACACTTTCTGAATGCTAAACTCACATATGTATAGCCAACACCTATGTTTACAAGGTTCAGAGTTCAAAAGTCTTGGTCCGAAATCTTTACAATGTTTTTTTTGTACAAATTCTGAGCAGCTCTGAATGAAGGTTTTCGTAAGGGTGATTTTACCTTTGATTTAAATTATTGCTGTCAGTTTAACGCATTATTAATGGCGTTAACGCAAACCCATTTTAACGGCGTTCATTTTTTTATCGCGCGAGTAACGCGTTGTAAAATTAACGTTCTTTTTGGCCTCGCAAATTGTGTTGTAGGCTAACGTTACGGTTTGAGTGATGGTGAGCGCGATACGGCGAAATGGTTGATAAAGAGCTTCTGAATAGAAAGTTTACCTTTAAAAGTTGTGTTGTGCAAAAGAAGCGAGCTTCACTGTTGTCTGAAAATGTCAACAGGCAGCTGGCTGAAAGCACAGAAGTAGTAGGCTTAGGCTACCTTTTATTGGTAACCTAACTGTTACGGTTCATTGTTTTTGAAATAAGAGGTCTGACTTCTATGTTCACAGCAAACTTGAAAAAAAAGAAAATATTAAGCCATGGTTTAACTGCACTATAGGCTGAGTCTGAAATGTGCACTTAATAATCTTATTTTTTTACCGCCCTGTTTGGCAATGTTGTTTTTCAATAAAATAAAACATTGCATAAAGCAAGCCAATCCACTTTTCCATGATAAGAGCATTAAAATAAAATTTGCGATTAATTCATTTGCGATTAATCACGATTAATTTTGAGTTAATTATGACAAAAATGCGATTAATCGCGATTAAATATTTTATTTATTATTTAATTACAGTGAGGTAATAACACTTAGTTCCTATGGCGCGGCATGCTACCGAAGGTAAATGATAGTTACAATGGTGGTACTTGGAAAGCCAAATATTTTCTGAGGTGGTACTCACGGTGAAACGTTTGAGAACCACTGTTCTATAACATAATCATATATGCCACTTGCGCATCAATACTTTTAGCTAGGGGAACATACAAAAACATCAAGGCATGTGAGACTTCCTAAAAAAGTCAAACAGGCTGTCCCTGAAGGGTTAAGATTGGAATTTACGGTAACGTGTGCCGTTGGTACGCTGCAAGAACGTTAGATCCAGTGAAATGATGAATACATAATGGGGGACCAATGCCAGAGCTAACAGGTTTGCTTCAAACGACAGGACGAATATAACTCGATCAACTACTCACATTCCAAGCCAAATTGCTTCGAAAATGTTCGGAACATGGATTTTTTTAATGTGTTTAATTTAACATCACACAAGTGGTTGTGATCACTTTAAACTCAAGACTGCGTTTTATTCGCCTTATTCACACATGCCGCCATTTTGAAACGAAAACGAGGCTTGGTTGGGGAACCCAACCAGAAGTCATTCTCTACGATACGAAGAGTAATGATGGACTGAAAATGGAGCACATATCTTCTGACTTTGCCCCTTATAACCGCGGCATTAATAGATTATTTTTAATTGACCACATATCTTCTGCCCTTGCCCCTTATAACCGCGGCATTAATAGATATTTTTTCGCAACTCACCGTCAGCATCATGTTTATTTACTTGGCTAGCTAGCAAATGGCAGCTAAGTTATACTGTCATAATTGCTAGCACGAATAAGTCAACAATGTGTAAAATGACAGGTGATTCATGGCATCTTTTTGTCTCTAACCGGGATGATCGTAAATAACAATGACTTTGCAGGCAGAAAGAGAGAGAGAGTGACATGGCTAGTGTGAGAGCGAGGGCATTTCCCTCCATGAGAGAATGATATCCCCTACTTGGTCAAGGTAGCTAAGTAAGATGCAACAGATTGGAGGAATTGCTTATTTGCTAAACCTAGCCTAGCGAAACCTGTTGAAATTCGCTAACTTTGACAAACTAGTGAGTCAACGACTTTCCTAACACAGTCAAACATCAAGCAAGTGCAACACAAGATGGCAAATAAGCTACTTCGGCAGACAGTATTAACCGGGAGTCTTAAGGCAAACGTACATAACGTGGTAATATGCCTACGGACCCTGGTATGGCAATAGCACAGAGGCCATTCTCCATATTAAACATCATTGTAGCGCTGTAAGCTGTTATTTTAAGGTTAGATTGCCAATCCTTACCCTTACCCTTAAGAACAATTGCTAAATAGCCTACTATTTGTTAAAGGCAGTTCCTCATGTTCAGAGGCTGTTCAAAGGTTGCTCACTTTCTGAGCTTCTACAGTATTCTGGCACACACATCCCATGTGTTTGGTGCATTTCATAATAGCCAAGTAAATAAACATGATGCTAATGGTGAGTTGCAAAAAATAATCTATTAATGCCGTGGTTATAGGGGGCAAGGGCAGAAGATTTGTGGTCCATTTTCCGTCCATCTTTATTCTTCGTATTGTAGAGATTGAATTCCGGTTGGGTTTACCCAGCCAAGCCTCGTTTTCATTTTCAATATGGCCGCAACGTGAATAAGGCCAATTGGTGAGCTGATTTTGAGAAATAAAACTTAAATTGCAGCTAAAGTTGTGTTTTCCGGTTTAGCTAGCTAAGGACACTTTTACGGATTTAAATGCAAGAGTTCAATTTGCATTAAATAATAGCTAGTTATCTATCTGATGTTATAGTCTCTGCGATTTAACTCATAAAATTATAATGGGGAAAGGTAGAAACCCCTCAGGGTGCTGTCAATGTGCAAGCTGCCAATCAAATGGTAATTTAAGCTACTGTATTGGGTACCGTTTATATTTGTAAATCTGACTGAAAGAGTCAGTGCCTTACCAGCCACGAACTTAACCGCACGTCACTACATACACAGTGGGTTATTTGGCCCAAATATGTTCATGTGCAAAGTAGGGCTGTCAACGAATATTCGAAGTTCGAATTCGAGTTGGAATAGTATCCAAAAACGCGAATTCGAACGTGAAAATTAATATTCGAATGTGAAAAAACACTCCAGCGGTACAAGTGCTCTATCTTTTTAGGCTATAACTTATAACACCAAGCAAGCCGCTCTCCTCCAGCTGTGTAGGGCACATTGTGGACTGAGCATGCAAGCCAATTTCATTACTGCATAGGGTGGGTTAGGTGCAAGTAGGCTATATCTGGAATTCCCCAAACCGATTTATTTGGTAAAGAAATCCTGCGACACACTTAGCAAACAATAAGGAAGTGAGGCGCAGTTGTCCATCTTAGTTAAATTGTCTCACATTCGAAAAGCCCTTTCCCACTCTGCTGATGTCAGGGAAGCAGTGCTGCTTGCGATGATCGTTCTTATAGCCTAATGTTTTTTTTTTCATTGAGAATAACCCAGCAGTTTAGCCACGGTTGCACAATTACAAAATCATATGGCCTACGTTCATAATTTTTATTCCTGGCGATTTCAATTGGTTGTCTGTGCAAGACAACAGACATGGACATTTATTCTTTCTTATTCACAACTGTTCTGAGCTGGACTTACACAGGCTATGCCATTCAATAAGCATCCGAAGTAGAGCTCAGGGGAGCTAGTAGTCTGGTTGGTGAAAGCAGCTGTAACGCAATGTTCTCGGCAAAGTCCAAACAGCTTTTTTTTCATGAATCCGAACGGTGCGTAGTTGTGCTGGCTCTTTTGCTGGCATGGTGGAAGACGTAGGCGACATGCATTTTTTTCTTTATCGATTTTAATAGGCCTACTCGATAAATGGTAAGCAAAGCAAGGAAGGTTACCAGTAGCATACTTTGTAACATTCAGAAGCGGGCGTCTTCTTCAGATTACTATAGTTTGCGCGCTTGCAGGTGTGGTGGTGAAATGCAAGCGATACAAAGTTGTGGCTTTTCATGATTAGGCCTACATGTTACTGGGCTGGCTTGCATGCATGGAGCATTGCCCTGCTGGAAAAAACACTTCTCAGAGTTGGGGAACATTGTCAGAGCAAAAGGAAGCAAGTTTTTCTTCCGGGACAACGTTGTACTTTGCCTGGCTGAGGTTTGTAAAAGACCATAAGGATTGAACCAAAGCGGACTGGAAGGTCTCCTAGTTCGTCTTCTCTGATGAGTCCAATTTTCAGCTTTGCCCAACACATGGTCGTCTGATGGTTAGACGGAGACCTGGAGAGGCCTACAAGCCACAGAGTCTTGCACCTACTGTGAAATTGGACTCATCAGAGAAGACGAACTAGGAGACCCTCCAGTCGGCTTTGGTTCAATCCTTATGGTCTTTTACAAACCTCAGCCAGGCAAAGTACAACGTTGTCCCGGAAGAAAAACTTGCTTCCTTTTGCTCTGACAATGTTCCCCAACTCTGAGAAGTGTTTTTTCCAGCAGGGCAATGCTCCATGCCACACAGCCAGGCCAGTAAAGGTGTGGATGGAGTATCACCAGATCAGGACCCTGTCATGGCCAGCCCAATTTCGAGACCTGAATGCCATAAAAAAAACTCTGAAATGTGATCAAGAGGAAGATGGATGGTCACAAGCCATGAAAAGAAGCCGAGCTGCTTGAATTCTTGCGCCAGGAGTAGCATAAAGTCACCCAACGGCAATGTGAAAGACTGGTGGAGAGCATGCCAAGACACATGAAAGTTGTGATTTTAAATCAAGGTTATTCCACCAAATATTGATTTCTGAACTCTTCCTAAGTTAAAGCATTAGTATTGTGTAGTTTAAAAATGAATATGAGCTTGTTTTCTTTGCATTATTCGAGATCTGAAGACACTGCATCTTTTTTGCTATTTTGACCAATTGTCATTTTTCTGCGAATAAATTATCTAAACAACAATATTTTTATTTGAAATTTGGTAGGAATGTTGCCAGTAGGTTATAGAATAAAACTAAAATGTACATTTTACTTTAACACATACCAATAAATAGTAAAACCAGAGAAACTGATAATTTTGAAGTGGTCTCTTAATTTTTTCCGCGGCTGTATATATATTCCACTAATTTGAACCATGGTTTTGTCGCATTATTGACGTATTGACGGCAACTGTGTAAAATAGGCAACCAGATATTCGAATAGTTCGAATTCGTGTTTTTTTTCCAAACGAACATTCGAATGTCATTTTTGAGCAATTTTGACAGCCCTAGTGCAAAGTAAACAACAATCAATTGTTTATGTTGACAACAACTCATGTTCTACAGGCACACCATATAATTCATACCAGCATACTAGTAATGTTATTAGAAACTTATTAGCAGCTTATCTCCGGACCAACCTCCACTGACGGCTTATTTGTAAATCTCAGCGTTTTCGCGCTTAGATTTTTCAAAAGTTACCGAGAAATAGAGAGTGTACTATCCGATAACACCGTTATTGTAACCAGCAAATATGGTTGATATGATTTGCGAGGCGTCTGTCAGCCAACTGTCTGACATTAGCACGTTAGCCTACGTTAGATAGCACTGGAAGTCCATTTTCCAGGCTCTCGCACACCCCCTTCATTGAGGCAGAGGTTAGGTCTGCCTCCCAACCCTCGCGATTCCCCCCTCTGTTTGAAAAGGACATGCAGTTCTATGCTAAAATTCAGTGATTTTGATTATAAAAATGATTGGAATCATACAAAAATGACATTTAAAGCACAGATAAGTAGATACATATTGATATATATATTTATTTTATCATTATTTGTTTTTTACTTTTAATGATAACTTTTACTTTTCATGAGGCTCTGCCTCCCCTGACCGCACATCCCTATGTGTATGTAATCTGAAGGGCTGACCCGTTTTCTACTGCCGGGCGCTACACTGCAACTGAACAAACTTACCACTCTCCCACTTCAGTTTGTTTTTAGAATGAGAGAATTTAAGGAGGAGGATGCCATTACTGTGGCTCAACTAGAGTCAGGTGCGAATGGGCCTTGTCCTGACAAGCTAGACTCAAAGAGTAATGTAAAGGGTTAAGAATATGTGTTCCCACTGTCACAGTTTTTCAAGAACATGGAGAAGCTAGGCCATGCCCGATGCAGCCTCTGTTGATTTTCTGTTCCAATAGTTGGCCCTTTTTTTTGCTTAATACCTGATGGAGATCTGTGACGTAATGTGCATTGGTGAAGTGGACTGAAGTGGGTGGTCGGGAGGGTATTGGGGTGGGTGGTTGGGTTGGCCTGTGCCCTTGCAACAATCACAGGAATGTTTATGATTAAACTGTTACCAGAGCACAAAATAGTTTACAACAGCACAAAGTTTTCCATAGATCTAACCTCTTAATTTTGTGCACCAGTGCACCAGATTGACGCATGGAACTTTAAAATGTGCAAAATGTTCTTATATATAATATATATACTTTTGACAGTATTTTGAGTGGAAATTTAATGTGCATTTGTACAGGTGTATTCGTGTACGTCGGGCTGGCCCTTGCAGTGGAACGACAGTTTTCAACCGCACCGGTTTATCAATCAATAATAATATTAATGTTATTATATTCGAGATGCAACACAAACGAGTTGAGCTTTCAAAACCAATGCTGTTGTCTGCCTTTCCGAGGCCCCGCGTTCTACTGGTACTCGTTTAAACACGTAGACAAATCAAGTAATAGCCTACACCTGTGTAAGTTCTCAACATAGCAGATATTTTAATAAATTGAAATCCATGAATATTGAAACCGCTGACGGATGAAGTCAGGATGCATCCGCAGGTTGAGTAATTAAGTGATTGGCTCTGTCCATTCGCGCACCTCACAGTTGCGTATAGATCAGACTTATCAACTCGATTACTATTGATCAAAACAGAACGAGAGTTCGGCTGTAGCCTACTTGAAACATACTATTCAGAACACATTCGCTGACGTGCATTGCATACGTGATGAATTGCTCAGAAATCTGCTTAAAACAACTAGTGAAGGTGTTTTAGAATAATATTTATGCCATATACAATAAGTGACTTTATGTAAACACCACTTATTAATGTTAGCTGCCTAATTATTTAGCGCAATGCTAGCATGACTCTACCGTAATTCGATTTTTAACCAAGGTAGCCTATTGTACCTATTGAGCCTGTTGATCGCGACCTGTTTACAAATCTGGTTAAAAAGATAAAGGTGAGCTGTTATTTATAGATACTAAATATTTCCCAGGCATCTAATGGCTTACAGCTACCTGTAAAGCATCTAAACGTACAGAGTAAGGTAGGTTGACTGCTAAATCGGCAGCCACCAGTCTTTGGATAGCTCTCATAAATCAGTTATTGTATATATGGCATTAATATTAGTCTTACCATCACACATAGGATATATATAGGTTCATGCACACACTGCTTAAATAAAACGTAAAGCCTACTATCAAAGTATTGTTTTTTTAAGATAATGTAGGCAACTGCTTGCTAGCTGCTTTATACAAAAAAAAAATCGAATTAAAGTGACTAACGTCTGGGCTGGCAAACTTGGAGACGGGATCTGCTGCTGCTGCTTGAATTCAATGTGAGCGCTTAAAACACCATTAAGCTTAATTGGATGACAGTTTTTTTTTATCGCAGACTTTTTTTTTGCCTTTAGGCGCTCGGGATTTTTCATAGGCGTTCGGGAAAACGGCTTAGCCGCGCGCCTACATTTTCTCTATGCAGGAAAAACCCTGCCTTAGGGGGTTTGCATAGTTGTCACCTTTTGTGAAGCACTGTCATGCTATAATTAAAACGTTTTGTCTTTTTGGTTTCTTGAAGATATCTTCACATATGGGTGAGCATGTAAACCTAACTGTTATAATCTTGTATTTTTTTGTTTACAGATCTTACTTGAGTTTATTGATGACAAACGGGATTTTATGGAATGGGCATGTTCACCAGGATGTAGTCTATCTAATAACACGTAAGAAAAGCAAATGTTTAACGTTAGCTGAATGTGAATCTGAGAATATTACACAATTTAATGTAATTTAATAGATACTGTGTAGAAGATGTACAGTCCAGTCCAGACATACACACGTAAATGTCAACTGTTCATTGGCCCTTTTTGTGAAAGAAAACCCACTAACACTTAAAGGAATCGGGGTGTTCATGTGTTACAATTATCCGAAAAGTGTGCAGCTTTTGCCGTTGCAGTGTATCTTTCTGACTTTTGAACAACAATGTTTTGAGATAGTTGTGGCCTAAAATTCCTGATTTCGCGCGAGCTTTTCCAAAAAGTTGAGATGAAAGTTGCTGTGTTTTTTTGGGGTGTTTGTTGTGATGAAATTTAGGGCCAATAGTTTTCCGCGAAAACGGAAAACGGACGGAATAGGCGGAATGGACCATCTGAAACGGAATGGACCATTGAAAACGGAATTGCAACTTTTCAAACGGGAACATCATTTTGTGCATCAAAATCGCCCAAAACCCCCTGCATTTTACCCTGTAAGACTGATTTTCTTTCAAATAAACACAACAACGATTGCAACAATGAACAAACATTAATTAAAGAACAAAAGCAGTCAGAAAATGTCACGTCTGCGCTGAACTCTGCTCCGGTCACGCCCCCCTTTTCAACGGTGGTCACGTTCATTTGCTCATCTTCCCAATCGCATTAAAAACAAGAAATGTTAAGTCTTCTGTTCTGTTGAATTGCTGGCAAACAATAATCTAAGAAGGGCACGTATTATTCACTGAGTTACCAAAGCAGTCTTTTTTATGGGGACTAATTAGCACTGCACTGAATTACATTAACATGAGTTATTGCTACACAATAACAATTACACAACTAATATTACTAGATACATATAAAAGTGGACATTACACCACGGCAACATTGATCTCATTCATATCTCATCCAGTCGAAATCTTAACAGGATTGAACCCATCTTTATTACAGCGTATCAACACAAGAACAGAACATAGCTAAATCTCCGCTTAGCATGCATGCTAACATTAGGTAGCCCAAAATGTGGTATTTAATACACAATCTATCACAGTAGCAACTTCATGAAAACCCTTACTTTCATTGGGTATGCACAAAATGCCTCACATACAGGTCGAACAATGATGATTTAAGCATTGGAAATGTATAAGGCACAGTACGGTCAACTACTTGGCGACAAACTGAACTCTTACTATCTTAACTGAGAGAGCTGCAGGCACGCAGACAGCGTTGCTAGGCAACATCACTATCAACAGAGTTTTTCATACAGTTAACGTGCAGAAAGGCATTTTACGGCTGTTTTTTTTTTTTACGCGGAAACACGGAATCGTGTCATGGAATTTGCTTTTTTTTGACGCGGAAAACTATTGGCCCTAGAAATTGCGGGAGGCAACATGTGGCCTTGACGTTTTTATCCAGTTTGAAGTCCTTTCATATCATCCTTTACAGAAAACTGATGTCTAATTGCGAAACCATTGGCTGTCGTTACCTTTTAGTCCAGAGAATGCTGATTGCTTTCTTGCCCTGCAATCAGTGCCGCTTGCTCTTTTTGCTTCCATCCATGTTTCCTGTTTCATGTGGCATGTTGGCTGCTGATGGACTGATGACACAGTTGTAGTTCATAGATCATTCCTCTGTCATACCAAATTCTGATTGTAGGAACCCTTTTCATAGTCAGCCCTTCTGAAGTGCTCACAAGGAAGGCTCCCTTTGCCGGTGCTGATTAAGGTAGGGTGGGAGATTCCGGCGAGAAACCCACAAGAGTATTTACTTTAGGAGAGTGAAAGAACAGCGTTGGTCATGATGACATCCATGGTTCTGTACCCTATTTGTATTTGTAGCTCATGGTTAATATGGCATGAAGGTTCTTGGAAAGAGGACTGACTGCTTTATGTAGTGCTGCCCCCTAGTGGTCTTCCTGGTGGTCTTCATTCTTGTCTTGGACATTATTAGTTGTTAAGTTGTGTATGGGCCATTCTACCGAATTGGTGCAAAGTCAGGTCGGAAATATTTAGATTTTTTTAATGTTTTATTCCCAAAACTTTGTCTGTATGTATATCATATCTAAAGAACACATATCTAGTAAAAGAACAGTCAATTTTGATATTGTATTTTCAGAATGTGTTGGAATGTTTTTCCTCTTCCAAAAATTGTCACTACCGAAACATCACATTTACTATAGTAAAAAAGCATTATTATTGACCTGTTCAGATTGTGTTTCCTTCCCTTCTCTGAAGAGGTTTTTTACAAATATTTCTTGAAGGTTTTCACAATGAAATCCATAAAAATGAAATTTTTACCAAATTTTCAAGTTCAATTTATACAATTCATCAAAAGTGCAATATTTCTTTGTAAAATGCAAAATACTGATCATATTGATTCCAGAGTTGTTGATTGATGAAATTGAACATACATTAATCCAATCAGTATCATAAAATTTTAGTTGATTACTCAATATACTTAATTTTTTACAAAACATCCAGTGTTTCGGTAGTGCTGCACTGTTTCGGTAGTGACATCCAGTGTTTCGGTAGTGACTGCACTGTTGGATGGATGTTCATTTATCTCCCAAAATCTTCCAAAAGGTGCTCTGGGCCGCCCTTTAGTCCACACAACACATTTATTTAAAAATTATGGGATTGAACTACTTACCATTTCATTTTGTCACTACCGAAATCATCAGGTCACTACCATATGTTTCGGTAGTGACTGTTTCGGTAGTGACAATTCTAGCTAACTTTAAGCATAAATAAAGAATTCTAGCAAGCACACGGCTTACGAACAAATCTTTGAAGTGGTGTACACACATACAAACATAGGATTTTGCATAAAACCCCAAAAGGTTTACTTAATTGAAGAAAACATGGGTTTCGGTAGTGACAATTCTTAAGGTTACACGTCGATTTTCAGACTTTGGAACACATTTATATAAAAACTATGGGATTTAGCTACTTAACATTCAACCAAGAGGGACAGGGATGCAGTGTCACTGCATGGTCAAAAATGCAGGGTCGTGGCTAAAACACAGGCTCAGCCAATGGACTAAAACTCTTGTGTTTTGGTAGTGACATGAAAACTAGGGACATGATTTTTTGAGTATAGTTTATTGATTTAAAAATTAAACCCACAATACATCTAAATATTCCAAGTTCTGTTTCAACCCAATCATAAAGATCTTTGAAATTAAATCATTGAAAAAAATCTAAAAAAAATTGAAAAGTGTTATTTACAGGCATTGAAATTTAGATGTCAGGGTTGGGGACAGCTGCTTCCCAATAGAAAGTACCCTATAAATGATGATTTTGTATATATTTAGCTTATCACTATCTCATTTATTGCATTGGGTTTATATAGACCATAACATTTTCTTAGTAAATATCTATGCCTAAATACCTAATTGTTTTGTAAATAGTTTTTATTGTTGAGGGACTGCATATTACACGAATTCGGTAGAATGGCCCGTATACATATTATAAGTGTTAGTTGAAATCTAGCTGGATAACTATTTCACTGCAAACAGACCTGCTTTGCAAACATCAATATCAGCACATTTGCTACTGATTAAAGCTAGATAACTGAGGTATTTTTGCATTATTCTGTGTTCGGCAGTGTTTTAAAAAGCTGTTTTTACATTTTTTACTGGGTTTCCAACTCGGATCACAAACCTGCATAGTAAATAGTCTATGGTTCTGTGTCCGCTCGCCCCCTGCAAACACACATGAAACAGACCAGGGGGCCCTGTTCGGCGTAGAACTGAAGCTAAGTTAATCAATCTAGCTCGCTAAATGAGAAAATCTAGCTCGCTAAATGAGAACAGGCTATTTTCAATAGTCAAATATGTGACTGGTGCAGCGGGTAGAGTTCATGGTGTGCATGCAACAGATCGCTGGTTCGACTCCCCTCAGCCCTGTACTAATTGTAGTTTTACATCTCCTTGTAAATCGCTTTGCATAAAAGCGTCTGCTAAATGACTAAACGTGAATGTATTAATAAGAAATTAAATAAATTGAACCAATGAAAATATATTGTGTGTATTTCTCTCTTCTTATCATGCATCCACCTTAATCATTTTCTACAAAAATGATATACTATGGTGTAGTAGACAGAGTACTTTATTCAGTACTGCACAAAAACTAGACGTTTGCAATGATGTAAGTTGCATTTGTTGATGACGTATGGTTAATAACATCGTCATTGTAGAAGGGACATGATAAAATCAAGATCTTAGGTAGGTAAAACAACTTTCGCTGATATCTCCGTAAGGGAGATGGGTTATGTGCTCAAATTTCCTGGGATCAAAGACGTTATGCATCCACTCGCAAAAAAGCGCAGACATTCAATGTTCGACTGTGGTGTTTGCAATAAATGACTCGAGAAGGTCGAGAAGGTCTTGTAAATTAATTATTCCTTGACGGCTGAATCCTTAGCGCTCAAGAACTGTGGGATCCCTCCTTTTGCTGGGGGTGTGGCAAGCTTAATCCAGGTACTCTTATGTTAGACTGCCCTGGAGCAGGTTAGTGCTAAGAGATATGTTACTATGGTAATTTTCAGAAGTTGCTTCACCGAACCAAAAAAAGGGGCGTTTCTTTCTTTAGCCTGGAATCTAGCTCCCTAAACCGCTTAGCGGACTACGCCGAACAGTACCCAGGTGTGACGGCCTGCTGGCCTGTGCCGTTCCATTCATGTATTCAACCCTCTGTTTGTGCCCTCTGGTCTCTGTGCAGTTGCTGATTGGAGGTGATGAACCTTGATTGGGTGCACCTGGCACGCAGGTTCACCTGTCTCTATAAAAGCTCTGGCTCCTCCGCCTTCATGGGAGATCCAACCTGCAGCAGACACTGCCTAAGCGGCTGTTCTGGGCCCAGCATTGGCGTGTTGTACTGTTCCTTTGTTTGTCTTTGACTTGTCTCTGTTATTTGTGAATTGGAGTTGACGCAGACGCTTTGTGTACGTGTCTGTTTGGATGATTGCACCGCAAGAGTTTTAAATAAAAACCATCTTTGGACATGGTGAAACTTACTCCGTCCGCTATTTGTTATGTCACTTCAACCCCTAGTTGTGACACCAGGTCAGAACAAAGGACACAGCTATTAAAACATCACAACTGGAGGTAGGCCAGTCCAGATTCACAGTAAAAGCCATGTCATTGTTTGGTTTCATCCACTACCCCACAATTCTGCCTCACAGTGAAAATTCCAGTGGTTTGGCTTACATCCCCATCCCAATCAGGGCCATCTCCACTGGAGCCTGAAACATGGTCTGGTTTGCTGTTCGATTCCTGTAGTAAAGCTTGTTGTCTTTTCTCTTGTCAGTCAATTTGTGGCTTATCTGAACTGCCACACTGAAGGTTTCCACTGGGTGCAGCCTTTGTTTCATCCTCAGGTAGGTAGCTGATGTACTGTTTTTGTGGTGTTAATCTTTGTGGAGTTAATAAGTAAAATACATTTGTAAATGCATGAGCCACGATCCACAAATATTCGAAAATGAACTTATTTGTTTTTTCATCCATAAACACAGAACTTCTTTCTTGTGCCTCTAATTTGAGAATTTGTAAATTGTAAATATACATCATTCTTTGCTTGTGCATTGTCATGAAATGCCATTTGTAAATCTGTAATTCTGCAGTGCAACCCACGTCACAACATCCAACACACACATTCATCCCAGCCTCCACTGACGTAATTTTGAGACATTCTTTTTTCACTTCTTCATGATCTATACAAAAGTCTTGGACCACACAAATGTGCTCCCCCATCAAACAAAGGCAATGGAGCGACCACAAGGTCTTGTTTTATTCAGGCCGAAGTGTAAGTAGTAGTCTAAGCAACAACGTTGCATCCAATTGTTGAGGATAAGACAATGTGTCAACAAACTTCCTACTACAATGCTGAAATGGATCCTGGATATTTATCTAATGTTTGTAAAGCTGTGTAGATGAGAGTATAGTGCTACACTTATTTAACCCTCTAACTCAGCTATTTGACTTGCAGCTAACTAGCTGTAACATTAATCCCACTGAAGACTTGCTAGGGTGAGCTGAAATGGAGAAATCAACACCTCACAAGCAGAATTACAGATTTACAAATGGCATTTCATGACAAATGCACAAGGAAAGTATCATGTATATTTACAAATTATAAATTCATTTATACAAATCAGAACGTTTATTCAAATGAGAACTTATCAGAATCAGAATCAGGTTTTATTGGCCAAGTAAATTTGCACAAACAAGGAATTTGTCTTGGTAAAGTGGCTCTCAATGAACACATATCACACAGAATATACAGTAAATCACAACACAACAGTGCAATGGTCTAACAGTCCAAGAAGTCTAAAAACGTATATACAAGGAGGAATAATGCAAAGAAGTATATATTATAAATCTCAAATAAGGAGTTCTGTGTTTCAGGGTGGAGAAGCACAATTGTATATCGTTGAGTATTTGTGGATCATGGTACATGCATTTACAAATCATTCTGAGACATTATTCTCTCCATAAATCTTTATCTGTTTTCCTTCTGGGATTTCAGGTGCCATATCATGCTATTGGAAGAAATATTTATGTGTCAAAGTCATCTTTTACCTTTGCTTGGTATGCCTCAATAGTCAGCAATTCTGATGGAATAACAAAGGTGAGAAGAGCTAACAGAGTACTCATGTCAAAATCGTATCAAATCACACTCATGTACACGTTGTATAAGAGTTGTAAGTATGGAGTTTGTTCAGCAAAAGAGTGTTTTTGCAGCCATGTTTTTTTTTGTGTATACAAACTAGACGATGCAAATATGGGTCATTGACCCTGAAGAGGCTTCCCCTGATGAGATTGATAAGAGTGCCATTTTTCCCTCACGTGTGAGTGTTCATTCGTTCAGGCCAATTACCTACACTAACATGGAAGAAATTATGATTTGATGTTAAATTTCTTGTGCTGTTGTTTGGGGGCTTCCCATAGTGCCCACACCTCTCACTGTCCCATGCAACTACTCATACTCAACAATCTAACCTAACCAATATAACACCTGCCTGACCATAGACCCTGGCAGTCTTAAGAGAGAGGAAAAATAAACACATGCTACTTTATTTCTTGGTTTAGCATTCCTACTTCCTCACCATAAACTTCTTCAACCTGGGCCAATTTCCCATAGTCACGCTACCATCCTCCACCAAGAAGTTTTATGGGAAGTTCCAACGACAAAATGGGTAAGCTGTGTGGTGCACTATCAGACTTTCCTCTTGATCCCCCCTGAAACCAGGGTGCCTTTAAACAGAAGTGTGTGAAGAACTGTTGCTGTAGCCCCTAAAAATATCAAGGTTATGGTTTCAGTACCCTGAGACCACACACAGTGATAACAATGCACCAAAAGTTAAATCACGACAATGGGCCTCATTCTCGACAGCAGTTGGGAAGACTTTCAGAAGGATTTCAGAAGGAACTCCACTTCGGTGGATTTAGGAAAACATTTGCCATTCTCCATAGTTTTTTCTTCTGTGCTTTCTTCTGAACTTCAGACGACTTTCAGAACACGAAATAGCAGTCGTAACTCTGCCGGAATCTTCTCAAATGCGATTCCACGGGCCATCTTGTGGTTATTTGAGGTATCGCGTTGAGGAATGACATTTGAAAAAATCCATATTACAGTAAAAGGGTTAACGGTTGAATTTGTGAGAAGAACCCGATGGTGATTGCGTTCACGTCAACTCTACAGACATCCTCGGATTAAAATAATTATGATAATAATAAATACTAGAATATTTGTATCATTAACAATTACGTTTCACATTTATAGTCATACTTCTACGAGGTAGTATTTATTGTTACACTAGGTCTATATGGCTCGTAGCTTGACT
The DNA here is from genome assembly GCF_963457725.1 of Sprattus sprattus. Taxonomy (NCBI): domain Eukaryota; kingdom Metazoa; phylum Chordata; class Actinopteri; order Clupeiformes; family Clupeidae; genus Sprattus; species Sprattus sprattus. The sequence continues at coordinate 18,277,886 of NC_137910.1, read as the reverse complement.
GTTCTCTCCCTTGTACGTCACTTTGGACAAAGGCCGCGTCTGCTAAGTGACTGAATGTGAATGACATGAACACTGCAAATGTAAGTGAATAAATAAATAAACACTAAACCCAATCTCTAAGAACTAAGGCATGAATGTATTGCATTTTATACTACTACTCGTGGCCAGTCTTCACCCCTATGGTGGCCATGAACAACAGGACTGACTGCAATTTATACTCCTACTCGGGACCGGTCTTCACACCTATGGTGACTATTTTTCGATAAAAAAAAAAAAAGTGACTACTTAAATGTGTTTTACGGACTTCAGACGTTCAACGTAATACAATACCTCCACCTTATTAATGAACACCTGTTACGAGGTGGATTCGGGAGATTGCCACAGCACACGTTTCTAAAATTGCGTCTCCTAATAAGGAGCTAGCAGGGCGTGTATGTATGCAAATCCACTTTCACGAGAACGCGCATCAATCTAAGAAACTAATCTGAAGGAACCCAGCTGAGAAGACTTCGGCTGCTCATGAACACATTTTCAAGCGTGCGGGAATGCAGCGGAAGCGTTTCTCTTATGTTGTTTTTGCGAAGTCGTGTAAGAAACATTTCTGAAGAATTACAGAAAAAGGTCGAGAATGAGGCCCAATGTAATCTTCCAATACAGCACTTTAGATGTTTTTTTGTTTTTGTATGCAGATTCTGGGAGGTGGTGCTGGAGTGGAAAAGAAGCTACCTCACAGTGGGCATAGGTGGCCAGCCTATCAGCTTTCAGCACCGCTTCATCTATGAAGCTTCCCTGACCTTTTACTGGGAACCCACAGAAGGCCCTTATGACGGAACAGAGATATTTTGTGTGGGGCCCATGATGATGACAATACTGATCAAGGAACCTTGCGCCCCCCATCGGGCTCTATTCATGACTAGGAATAGCATACGAATCACCAGTGACGCTTTCTACACCACCGGTCATGTGATGGTTTATTCCAACAACAGGCCCCCAAAGGGCTACTTAGTTTTCAGCAACGCCGCTCTGCTGGACGACGGCATCATCTTGCACATGGAGGACGGGCTGTTCTGGAGGTCGTATGAGACGAGGTTCCTGGAGATCAGGGAAGAGCTTCCCAACATTGGTGTGCGAGGAATCATACAGAGGACCACATGCTTGGATGACCACCCGCTGCAAGTAAGGGAGGTCTAAGGCTTTCTAAAATGTTTTACTATTATTGTTATTATTATTATAAATTAAACACAAGGCATGTCACTTATATTTCAAAATGTTAATGTGAAAAAACTCCAGGTGGAAATTAGGATCGAAATTGATTTTTCAATTTAAAAAATATATATACAGTATATACAGCCGCGGAAAAAATTAAGAGACCACTTCAAAATTATCAGTTTTTCTGGTTTTACTATTTATTGGTATGTGTTAAAGTAAATTGAACTTTTTAGTTTTATTCTATAACCTACTGACAACATTCCTACCAATTTCAAATAAAAATATTGTCATTTAGAGCATTTATTTGCAGAAAAATGACAATTGGTCAATATAGCAAAAAAGATGCAGTGTTTTCAGATCTTGAAAAATGCAAAGAAAACAAGTTCGTATTCATCCAAGCATGTGATCCCAAAATGTAACTTTATATAAAATACTTTGTATTTTTAGTTTTGAGCACCAGGCGCCTTACTTCTTGGGCTGTTTGGGCCTCGTTCAAATAAACACGAGACTCATTGCAATGGTCTACCTTTTCATCATTCTGTAGAAATTTGAAATCAAGCACCTGGAAGTGTAAAAAGAGTGCCTTGATGTGAATGGCCCATAAGGCCTCTAAATTCTTCCGCTTGAGAAGTTTTTATTTGTTCTTCTTCTGAGTCCAACTGTCCAGACCTGCGATGTTATGTCTGATGTTATGTTACATTCTGTTTATGTTACAAGATTACTGTTTAATATGCTCTTATCATCATTTTGCCAGATACATGAAATAGGACACATTTTTTGGTCTAAAAGACAGATAAAGCCCTGTATTTCTGTCTTTCTTTTCTTCATACAGGAGGTAGTAGATTTTGGGAAGGTCTTGTTTTGGACAGACTATGACTTGTTCATCGGGGGTGGTCGGATCACATCCCGTCGTGCTGGAGGGACTTACAAAGAGCTGCTCTACCAAGCACCTCAAGATGAAATTATCCTGACCGCGGCGTTCGGCTCCGACCCAAACACAGTGGGCATTCTCTGCACCTCAACATGGAATTACCATCCCATCCTCTTAATTTTAAACTTCCAGACAAGGCAAACTCATTTCAGCTCCTTTCTTTCAAGTGAAGTGTCCCCTGAAAACATGCCTTGGGGGAATTTACACATGCGCTTCTATGAGTCAGCCAAGGAGACACTGCTGCTGTGGAATCAAACAGTTCTGTGGTATAGTTTCCGTGACAACAACCAGTGGGGGATGCTGAATGTGCCTGGTTTCCCTTCCCTTGCGTCGGCTGTCCCTCCAGGCGAATCAATACACGAAGTAATGCTTGGTGAGGCTTCTAGCTTTGTCTAATTCTGCCCTTGTATCCTCAAACTGCAAACAATATGTTTGAAAATAATATAAAATACTGTGCCATATTATTTATGGAGATATATGAGGTAAATCTGTACTATAGTCAGTAGCTTGTTTTTATATTTGTTGTTTCTCCAAAAACTGGACAGCAGGCCTGGGAGGGGCAGCAAATATGAGCAGAGTAAAGGCTCTCCAGTGTATAAACAAACTCTCCCATTTCTAGATCAAAAATGGAACCTTATTGTAAAGATGACGAACAACCAGATGTTCTTCTGCAAGTTTGGTGTGACAGAGTTGGTCTGGCTGGAGTACTGGGTTCGTGGCGGAATCCCTGCTTCTCTCCACACGGACCAGAAGAACCAGGTCATCCTGGTGACAGAGCAGTATCTAGGAGAATATATACATTTCGAGTTAAACCCCTTCCCCCTGAAGTTGGAAACAATGGGCAGCATGATAGATATGACCCATCACAACTGTCCCTATATCACGTTCAAACACAGCATGAACAACTACGGCTACCACCTGGACAAAGGGCAGAAGTTGTTGTTCTGGGCACAGGTGGTCTACCCTGAAGGGAAGGGCGTGAACATCCAGGTGCTTAGGAGCAAAGCAGAGCTGCTGAAATTTGAGCTCTCCAACGACTTTGAGTTTATCCACAAGGTTTTCATGGTGAACATGGTGAGGCACAAACACGAGCTACGAGCACACATATCTCATATACCAAGAGTGTATCAAGAGTGTTAGTGTGGGTTTCTTTTGTTGCTTATAAAGTTGAAAGTTGAAATGGATGTTCCAAACCAGTTACAGCACTCTTAATTTTAGAACTAAATCGTATTATTGATATCTCTGAGGAGATAAATAAATTGGCAGTTTGCCATTTAGTAAGTAAGCCATTTCATTTAAAATTTCAATATTAAAACATGAATAAGAGGACAGTACTGGTTGCATGAGCAGTTAAGCTTAGCTTTTAGCTTTGTTATATTACATTTTTTTAAAACTGTTACAGAGTCCATTGTAAGATATGTAGACATATTAAGGTGAGTGTCCGTAAGCAAAATCTATAACAGTGTTTTCCAATTCAGAGAATTTCTCCTCACGGTCACGCTGTCTGTTCTGTGTGCTCTCAAAAAACAGTCACTTGCACGGAGCCATACCTTACTCCAGTCAATCAACACATTGCTTCTAGAAAGAATTGTGTGGGCTAATTTATTTGGCTGTTGAGCCACAACATTTTGCCAGAATCACAGATTGCACCTTGAAATATTATTCTAATAATAAGGCATTCCTCAGTTCGTCACAGATCTTTTTTTGTATTTTTCCTTCCCAGACCATCAAAATCAAGCAGAAAATGGACTACACATTGTCTGAGAACTATACCTTTGACATGTGAGTCCACACTACATCCTTACTTTTGTTGAGTTTAAAGTGAAGTGTGACCCTTTTTGTTGCATTATTGAAAGTGTAGCGTGACTGAACTGTTATTTTTGCATTATTGAAAGTGTAGCGTACCTGAACTGTTATTGTTGTAGTGTTTGAAGTGTAGCGTGATGGGACACTTATTGTGGTATTGTTGACAGTGTAGCGTGATGGGACTCTTATTGTGGTATTGTTGACAGTGTAGCGTGATGGGACTCTTATTGTGGTAGTGTTGACAGTGTAGCGCGATGGTGCTCTTAGGGCTGAAACACACCAAACACGTTTCTAAAAACTTGACGCTAACAAAACCATGATTTCCTAGGGTACGGTGCGCCTTCCGTGTTCGCCTTTTATCTGCTGTGCGTCGCATCTTTCTAGCTTTTTTAGGTGCGCTTAAAAGTTGAAATATTCTCAACTTTTCAGTGCAAGGCGCGGAGGCGCACCGCTCATCAATGTCGCACTCGGCCCTCGGTGTAGCAGCTCCGCTTCATAGGCACCGGGCAAAACAGCCTGGTGATCCTGCGTCTTTTTTGCACGACGCACTTTGCCAAGGAGTTTTTGAAGCATATACGTTTTTAGAAACGCGTTTAGTGTTTTTCAGCCCTTATTGTGGTATTGGTTAAAGTGTAGCGTGATGGGGCTCTTATTGTGGTATTGGTTAAAGTGTAGCATGATGGGACTCTTATTGTGGTATTGGTCATAGATATCTTAGATAAAGGCTAGATAAGTTGCCTGCGTTGCTGGCCGACGGAGTCAAATGTCCGCACAATGCGGCCATTTTGAGACGGAATAGCTCGCTCAGATAGGTGCCATAAATACACATGCACAAGCTATTTATGTAAAATCAATAGGCTACTAAAACTCAGCATACAGAATGGCAACAGGAGATAAATGTATACTTTTATTATCACCTTTTTAAAAGCAATATTACTGACATAATAAAATACAGGTGATCCCACGGGATCTCGTTTCAAGGGAACGTTCAATAGAACAGACTGCACAAAATTCTGGCATCTTCATTGGCAATAAAGTCAGCAATTTCCTGTGGAAATCATAATGTAGATGTTTAACAAACCAACCCGATTGGAAATCATGTGCAACTTCAGTTTTATTATGTGCAACTTAAGTTGTATTGAAAAGAAAGAACAATTATGCCTCGCCAATTGATGTAAAATAATTGAAACACAAAAGCCGTGATACACAATAAAGCTGCACATTTCAACATTATTACCAAGGTAATGACGTTTGTAAATCAAGTAATTTGTAAATCCGTCAAGATTTCCGCGAGATAAGAGTGTAAATGATTGTGAAGATCACTGACGTTACCTAACGTACCACTGATCCCTCCCGGAAGCTATACCGTCCTTAAAATAGCCTCCTGTGCGGACATTCAAGAGTCCGCCGTTGCACCCCCTTGGTATTGGTTAAAGTGTAGCGTGATGGGGCTCTTATTGTGGTATTGGTTAAAGTGTAGCGTGATGGGGCTCTTATTGTGGTATTGGTTAAAGTGTAGCGTGATGGGGCTCTTATTGTGGTATTGGTTAAAGTGTAGCGTGATGGGGCTCTTATTGTGGTATTGGTTAAAGTGTAGCATGATTGGGGATGGGTATCGTTTGGGTTTTTTCCGATACCGGTACTTAACCGATACTTTTAAAACGATACCGGTGCCTAAACGGTGCCAGAACCGATACTTTTTTTTTTAAATTAAAGACATTAAAGGCTTATTTATTGCCAAGGTAAATAGTTTTCTTCAAATTTAACAATATATTAACTGTTTAAGGTATACTATAAATACAAATAAATACAAAACACTTGGCTTAAAACCTTTTAGCTTCAAACTATGAACAATATATTAACTTTTAACAACTGTTACAACTTAAATAAATATAAATAAATACAAAACACACACTGTACACACACTTCACACGTCAGTAATTCTTTTGCAGAAATATGAGCATGTTCGCCTTCAGAGTAAAAAAAATATTATTTTGTTTGCATTTATTTAAACCCACTGGTTTCGTGAATGTGTACTGCCCCTTTAAGAGTTTAGGTTCAGGGCCTCTTCTCTCCCCCCTTTACACGCAATTTTGTTGTTGCATATGCTGCACGTCGCGTTGTTTGAATCTTTTTGTGCGAAATACAGCCACACTTTTGATCGTTTACCTTTCGGGATTTTCTCCGTTATATTGATGGCTAGCTCTGTTTGTGCTTGCTCTGTGCAAGGCTGTCTACTCTTCGCTGTCATTAGACTGTTGTAATGTTATTGTAGCGTCCGAGTTAGTGCTCTCTTAAGAACTCACATTGAGAAGGAATATCTTTGGATGAGACGGTAGCTCTCCGTTTAATAAAGCGTATCCAACTTCTGCTTAGAACAACCACACTTATCTTGAAACCGAAACCACACACAAGTCAACCCATTACCATGGCAACTCCTCAACACAAATCCCGTTTCCACTAGTCCCATATGGAATGCTTCATTATCACCAATGAGCGTGAGCGACACAGGCGAGAGTCTACACATTAGGAGATGGAGCAGTTTTATATGTGCCCCACGGAATCTGTTAGCAACCCAAAAATGTATACAGATCGTACTCAGAAAGATCTACGCCACTAACGTTACTTCTCGTTAGCTATCGCTAGTTTTGTTAAATTATTAATTTTTTAATAAAAAAAAATTAAATCTGCTCAGGCACCGAAAGGAACACCGAAATCTGCGTTGCATTTCGGTCCGGGTAGGTATCGGTTGTATGGAAACGGTGCCTTATTGGTACCGGTACTCGGTACCCAACCCTAAGCAGGATGGGACTCTTATTGTGATATTGGTTAAAGTGTAGCGTGATGGGACTTGTATTGTTCGCCACACAGGGACCAGTCACAGGGAGTGGTGAGGGTGGAGCTCGTCCCCAACCTGATTGCAAACAGATGTGACCTGCCAAAGAAAAGGGTGAGTGTTTTACCAAGTAAAAACAAGAGAATCCTTGTACTCAGATTCCAATTTCTAAAAAGGGCATGGCAAATAATAACATCTTTTTTCCCAAAGCGTGCAACAAGCAGTAAGTAATTGTAATTTCTACTGCTTCTCACGCTTGATGTACAGTACATTTAGAGGAAACTGTATATGTTCCAGCTAACTCGGTTCTCATTGCTTAGGGAACCCTTAAATATGCAGACCTAGGGTTCTTGAATGGGCGTAGAGTCAATAAGGAAAGTCTCTAGAGATCTTAAATGAGCCACTGGATTTTTTTTCTTAAGTTGCTTTTTTTGTTATCCATGCTTAAAAGTTCTGCCGTCAAAATTTGTGGCAGCATTCCATGTCTGTTTTCACAGGTGTCTTATTTGAGAGTCGGCTGCCCAAGAAATCGGCACATTCGTGTTGCCAGGTAAGACCATAAACTGGATGTTAACTTAAGTAGCGCGTAACTCATTCGTTGTAATTGTATTTCTTATTATAATTATTATTGTTTTTTAGAAGTAGTAGTAGTAGTAGCAGCAGCAGTAGTTATATAAATAGTAGCAGAGGTGTATTGTTATTATTGTTGTTGTTTATCACGTCTCAACGTGGTATGTGTTGCAGGCCCTGGGGAATGGAATGTGACATGCACACTTTCCATAACTACACCATCCCTGGGTAAACTAAAAATGCCACTGCCACACAGAAACACATAGATGAATGGATTAAAATATTTAGGGAGGCAGTCTCCCTTAATGTTAATGTAAATGACAAATACTCTTTAGGACAACTTCATGAACCTCAACTCCACAAGCCATAAATTGTTCTGACAAAAAAGCATGTTTTCTGGGATCATGATGATGAACCTTTTTGTTTTTTTCGTACAGGTTTGCTAATGATGATGACATGGTGAGTCTTGTGGGAGAGGTCTTCATATATTTTCCTGCTGACAGTAACATTTTACATTGACTGATCCTTATAACCGGCTGAGGACAAAATGGAGGTGTATGGGCTCGCACTCAAACCTAAAAGAAAAACCTTTAAAAAAAAGCTGAGTAGTCAAAAACAGAAGAATTTTAATGTTTGCAAATCATGCATAAGTGCTCTAGCGCAATAAATCTAAACAGTGCAACAGTTTTGGGTAACCCAATCCTTCTTGACAGTAATAACATAAATTCTAAAGCCAGTGATACATCGTATCTGTTAGGTTATTTGGTTATCCTGTAGGTTTTTTAATGTGATATTAGGGCTTGAAAGTAATTGTGTCATACATACAGAAATACAGATACTGTCATTTCTAACATTTTTCACAATAAAGTTAGATGTCAGTTTGTAATTTTTATTTTAAATTGTGAAGAAATTCACAGATTACAAATATATATATACATCTCTGTCAGTTATAATACCGGTAATTTAGAAAAGTGAAGTCCAATAAACAGATCCGATTTATAGACACCTGTTTTGCCATTTTTAAGGCATTTATTAAGTGGTGTTTTGAACTTGCCAATAAAAGCCAAACTGACATGGGTTTATTGTCACCAGGGGCTATCTGTGAAATGATTGTGATATTTATTTTATGCCATATTGCTAAGTAATATCTTATTACTGTAATGAATTTCAGTATGAACCAGCACAGTGACATCACACATAATAAGAAAAAATCTGCAGGTTCGTCTTACTTACACTTGTCTCCCTCTGACAGGTTATATATGACTGGAATAATTGGGGCTGTGTGTTGAAAATACACTTCCAATCTGTTTTCAAACCTGCCTTGGATCTGTAAGTCGTTACATTATTTATAAATCAAGTAACAGTTTGGGGCTTTTACCTTTAAAATCATGTGAACTGACAGTAACAGGATACAAGAAATTACACCAAACGTAAATGGATAATGTCATCATATTCTCTGAAGATATGATGGAGACGAATTTGTCAAAACTGTGGACGCTAACTTCGTTGTCTCTGAGATGTATGGCCGTAAGGACTTCTCTTATAATACAACCATGCGGCAGGTAAAGTCCAGTGTGTTTGTGTGTTCTTATGTGAAACAGATCATACAGTAGTTTATAGTGTACCAGTAGTAGTGCACCATAAGTTAGATCATATGTGCTGTGAATTTGGCTATTGTATCATATCCTCACAGGAAAACCATCGGCAAGATGAAGTTTTCACTCAGCTCATCTGACCCTTGGAGGCCACTAGTTAAAAGTGAATTTAAATCATAAATAAGAAAAGTTACAGTCTGCAGATGAGTTTCAGTGTATCTCTGTTAGGGCTTAACGATTTGGGAGAATAATCTAATTGCGATTTTTCCCCAAAATATTGCGATTGCGATTCAATATGTGATTTTTTCCCCCCAACAAAACGTACTGAATGATTTAAATATGACCAACACAATATAAGAAACATTTCTTTTTTTTTTTTACACCACGCGTTTTACCATATCGCGATTTAATCCAAATGCAACTAATCGTTCAGCCCTATCTCTAATATGTTTGATTTCTTTTGTTATGTTATGTGTGTGTATATTTGAGACAGGGTGGTAGCTCATGTATGGCTGTTTTGTTTGACTTTCTAAGGTTGGTTGCCTTCGCGAGGCGCAGACCAGGGATAAAATGCTGAAGCTCCCCCTACAACAGACCTGGGGCCCAGGGGTACGTTCAATGAACTCATAGCGGGGAGAAAATTCCCCAGTCAATAGTCGACTAGAACAGGGCAGATCTGGGTCTGATCAACAGATGCTACGGTGATGATGATGGTGATAATGGTACTGGTGATGATGATGATGGTGGTGATGATGATGATGTTGCCGATGATGATGTTGGTGATGATGATGATGATGATGTTGGTGATGATGATGATGGTGGTGGTGATGATGTTGCCGATGATGATGTTGGTGATGATGATGATGATGATGTTGGTGGTGGTGATGATGATGATGTTGGGGATGATGATGGTGGTGGTGATGATGTTGGTGATGGTGATGGTGGTGGTGATGATGATGGTGGTGGTTGTGGTTGTGATGATGATGATGTTGGTGATGATGAAGTTGATAAAGTTGATGGTGGTGGTGGAAAAATGTTTTGGTTATGATGATGTTGATGGAAGTAGTGGTGGCAAGGATTTCTAACTCTATCTATGAATTTACAGTAGAGAGTTGACAAAACGGAACAAGATAATAATGACCATTGACACATCACTGTAACCGTGTTACCAGAGTCAAAAAAACATCAACATTAACTCTTATCACTAAATAAGATCTTTGGCTTATACAGACTGTTGAAGTTTAAGTTTGCTTATGTTTCTTGTGTACACATCCTTCTCCCCTCTAGACCTACAAGACTTGTTTTATATTAGAGTCTGGTGTGGCACGGAATCTCAACGAGCCATACGAGATCATGAACCGGAGCTCGAGCAACCACTTGACCTTCTCTCAGGAAGACAGCGCTATTTACGTTTTCACCGTCAGGATTTTGGACCCAAATTATAGGTGATAAAAAAGAACACACTTGAATTTTCTGACAACCTGACTTTGCTGGTATTTTTGTGGAAATATTGCAGTAATAAGATAAAATCGCAACCTGCAATTGCAATTTTGGAAAAATCCTTGAATTTCTTAAAGCACAGTAAACTAGGAAAAGAGAAAAGCTTATGCCAAATCTGCAATTGTTTCCCCCTATATCCTAATGTGACAAACATACATACATACGACACATTCCACATACCTCCCTGATTTCCTCTGGTGAGTTTCAGTTCATGTGCATAACCACAAGGTGGCAGCAAATCCTCTCCCTCAGTAAATTTGCCAAGACTAGTGGAATTCGCTCGATATATTGTGCTGCAGTTGAATTGTTTTTTGTAACTTCACTGGGAGATAAGAAAAAAAGTGTTAGTCTTCTTCTACTAATGATTCTGATTTTGTTCATCCAGCTTCTGCGATCTGAAAGCCATCTTTGCTGTCCAGACCTATGGAATCTCTAAACCGTAAGAGACAGCTGACCAGTAATGATTCAGCCACATTCCTGACATTCAGTGATTTACCTTTTGACTGAGTCAACTTAAATACAACTAAATACTCTTTCTCGTGTTTGTGTGCGTGCGTGTGTGTGTGTGTGTGTGTGTGTGTGTGTGTGTGTGTGTGTGTGTGTGTGTGTGTTTGTGTATGTGTGTCTTCACAGGATATATGAGCATCTTATCCCTTACGTCACACTCAGCTTCTCCTTCATATCTCTTTGTATCCTAGGTTACAGTTACTACAGATATGTGAAAATATTCCGTGAATTACAAGAAAGGCCAAAAGTTAAAAAAACTTAAAAACTCTGTTGTATACAGCAGTCTGCTCCACCTTAATGTTGATATGTACATGTGTTGGAGGAGTGGTATTGTAATAGAGTGTGTGTAGAACAGTACAGGGCTTGATATTTGTCCAAGCCTCATAAGGTTTAAAATTGTGTTATTTTAAGGTTTCTAAGTCAACGTAAATATTTACATTTTTTTGATCAGTTTATAAAAATAGGTTTAATAAAGCTTGGTGTTAACAGTGTTTGGTGATAAAATGGTATTTGCATTAGAAATAATGTATTGTCATGTTGTATAAACAGTTTAAAATGTTTCACCCCTCACATTTGGTAACGCTGTCCTGTGTTTTACATGAGAAACGTGTTCATTGAAATAATATGATTTTATATTAAGTCACGTGTTAAATGTGCTTTCTGTATTTTGAATAAACGAAAGATTGAAAATAATTGTCAAAAGCATCTGTAAGCCTTTCCAATAGTACGATACGATATTATTTAAATTAAGACTAGCTCAAGTGATATCAAGTCGGTTATGAGTAATCCTTTGTTGCCGATGTGACGTGGATGCCCGAGGGTCTTCGACAAGATAATCATCATCAGCACTGCAACAGCACGGATGTCGTTCACCCAAGAAGTGGATCCTTCACCGTTATGACAATTAAGACAGAAAGAAATGTTACTTTTTGCCGCGACAGCGACACTAGTTTTTAATCGCATTACGTTGCCTGTGTTAAAGGTTCACTGCCGAACGAATGAAAAAACCTTACCGAAAACATACAGTTAATTCGACGACTATGCTTTTCTAATCAGATGGTCGCGACTAGTGGCTAACGTTAGCTGGCATTGTTGAGGTCCATAGAAGTAAAGCTAACGTCCGCTAGCTACTGACTAGTCCAGTGAGCCCGGTTGACAGCTAGCCAGCTTCGAGGAGGCTTGCCAAGTTACATTGCTGCCTTATGTTATTACAGCCATTAGTGGCATTCATTATCACTGACGAAGTCTACTCGTGGATGCCTTCCTTTAACCTAAAACTACGGACCCACTACAGCAACTGTCTTTGAAGCACTGAACCGATGGGTGTCTTTTAGTCATTCACTGTGGTATAAAATAGTGGAGAGTACGCTAGCTAGCTAATGTTAGCTGGCCGGTTAGCCATCTTAGCTAGTGAAAGGAAGAGCGGCTAGGTCGCTAGCCTGGGGGACAGACGTTCTTGCTGGGTAGGAGTGGAGGGAGCAGTGAGAAATCGACTTCGGACGGAGAAATTGCTGTGTGATGGCAAACGAGACAATCATTCTCAACGTGTATGACATGGTGAGTTACCCGTTTAGTTTCACAGGACTTTTGCAATGCTGCCGTCACAGTGTTACGGATCAAGAACTTTTGGGTGCTCTTCATAGCGGACCCAATTAGAAACCCGCTTATCTAACGGTGAATTTCTCATTAAAAACTGTTCTAGCTGATGTTACTAATACTTTTTGCCACGTAGGATGACTCATATTGATGTTAACCAAAGATTACAAAATAACCTGTTTTGTCGTGTCTGTATACTGTAGAATTTGAGTATAATGGTGTTGGGGAACATTTCTAAGTTGTGGAAACTGGCCTTATGTCTGGAATAGCGGATACTGTTTTAAAGGCAAAGTTTGAGTTGGCCAGGTAATGTTGATGAGAAATGTTGTTAAGATCAATACGATTAACATTGTCATCTTGAAATGCAGCGTTGTCATCTTCGAAATGCACTTGTGACCGTTATAATGAGCTGTACGTTAGTAGGGTTTGGCCCATAGAGTTGTATTCCAAGTGTATTGCCCTCCCTTTACAAACAGTACTGGATTGCCTGATTACAACGATTTAGTTTAGGTCATATGCTACGTTCAATAGGAAATGTGTTGATCTTTGCATTCCAAGTGTCTTCTCCTTATTTTCTACATAAAGATTAGATGGTAGACCGTATTGACCAGTGCAATATGATTATGAGCAGCTCCTGACCCAGTGGCCTGTGTACATGATACCCCTTCATCATGAAGATTGATCAGTTTGCTACTTGTTTATCATTTAATCTTCATCTTCATCATCAGTATCATCCCTCTCCCCCCCCCCCCCCCCCCCCCCCCTTTTCTTTCTCTGTTTCTCTTTTTTTTTTTTGTCTGTCTGTAGTACTGTTTCTTCTTTGAGCTTTTCTGCTTGAGGAGACATCTGACCATAGTTCCCTATTTGGAGATTCGTGGTTGGAGCTTAGACACACACACGCACACACACACACACACACCAGAGAGTCTTCTACTTTTGTGTACATAATGCAATACAGGTTACAGTACAACACACTCATTTTTGTGTTGACATGTGTAATCATTAGAGTCATCTCTTAGTCTCTAAGATCGCATTCTTTTTGATATAGTTACTGCTAAATGAGAGGTTGCATCATTTGGTGAGAATTCCTGAAGTCCTGTCATGGATTTCAGGTCCGTCTTAGGATCTGTGCAAGGACCCTTGACTTCCCTCTACTCCGAAAAGGTCGACCGTGAAGTGTCTGTCCACTTGGGATATCTTTCAGGTCTCAGTGTTACTGCGTGTTTGCCACTTGTGGATGTGAGACTGGATTTGTATTGGCCAATCAGGCCACAGATCAGAAATCAACTCACCAATAGCCATTATCCCACACTCGGACAATATTCCATATCCAGAGCAAAATTAATAATCCCAAATGGCAGATAAACCAAGCTAGGATTCAAGTAATATTATGAAACTTTAGAAACTATCAGATGAGATGTTTAGGCATCTACCATGAGTCATTTCCTTTTTGCTTTTTGCAACGCTAACCCGGTGACCAGCAAGCCATAGGACAGAGAGGAGGTGTGTGAATGACGGGGAAGGAAGGAAATGTATCATCTACCCCGGCTCATCTCTAATAATTAGGTTGCATTCTAAATTTGTAATAACATTTTATACAGAACATAGGCTAATAAGATAGATTTGATTATGAAATAAAGGAAATGTGTACTGAGTATCTGAGGAGGCTTTCTATGTTTTTGGGCGTTAGGTCTGCGCATGCTTATGCAACTACCAAATGAGTGTGCGCTAGGCATCAAAATAGCTTTACGCGATGCCCTTCTATCCTGTGAGTAAAAACCTGCGGTGCGTATCTATTAAATTAGGGCCCCGTATCTCTCTTTTGGTCAAAGGGCACTAGCATCTCTACATCGCCAATTCTGCGCTTTGCATGCCGAGCGGCAGTGCTGTCAAAACTTGAGCTTTCAAAATGTCATGGAGACACAACAGCATACCTCCTTATAAAGTACATGTACTTAGTCAATATCAGATAGCGTATTATGATAGGTGTGCATTTTATTTAGTTTTTCTTTTGTGTGTCTTTTTTTAAATTACTCCTACGTGTGCTACTGGGAAGTAAAATCTATTGTGGCGAGTTGTCTAAGCAGAGGCTAGCAAAATGTACTAAAATGACCTGTTGATGACCAATCATATGTAGCCTATAGTGTGCTGGAATGCAGTAATGCAGGACCATTACCAAACTGACTTTACTGTTGGGTTTAGGACCATAGGTTTGTATCAACAAGTAGGACATACTATTACTAGACACCTTACTCTTTTAGTTTGGAGGAGTACGTTTTACTGATTAGCAGCAGCAGCAGCAGCAGCTGCATATCCCCCCATGGCACTGAGTGAGGGACCAGAGAGCACGAACTCTGCTCAGCGTGTCTCAGTGATTTGTTTTGGTCTCTTCGTAGTCATAGGCAAGCAGTGTTCACTGAGGATGAGGGACTTTCTACTGTGTCTTATCCTGATTAGGCTTATTCCTTCTGCCTCTTGAAGCATCTAATGAAGGGGGAGTCGAGAGGGCATTAGCGCAGGGAGCAGCAGTTAGATCATACTGCAATTATATCTTACTGACTCTTTTTACGATGCGCTTGTCCGTCTGCTGGAAGACAATGGAGGTGGGTTTCCCCACTTTACCTTGCTTTGAGTTCTATACTAGGAGCCAATGGCCGTGTGATGTGGCAAACACTGCAGAAGCAGGGGAAATGAACATAGAGGTTGGTTCTGAGAGTGAAAGTAACGGGCCACTTCTGTGTCTGTCAAGCATGAGATCACGCGATGATCTGATGCATTTTTCCCCTCCTTCATCCATGTACACACATACTTGCACTCTCATGCACACACACGTGCTCTCTCTCTCACTGACTCACTCACTCAGGTTGGATCGATCTGTGCTGCGTCCTCTCATTGACCATTTCTGATTGCTCAGCATTTGATGTGGAGCATCCATCCACAAGGAGAAGAGTTCCAATCGTAACCCAGCCATGCCTGAAAGCCCCAGGGAGGATTTCTTTTCAAGGGTTAATTTATCATGTCATCTTGTTGAAAGCAATTGTTATTGTTAGGTCTGTTGTTGTCGTTGTTGTTCTCAGTATCAGTCATAGTTTGGGTCTTTGTTTTTACCAGGATGGTGGGAAATATCTTTTTTTTTTAACAAACATGAGAATCAATCAATGGACAGTAGGCTTTACACTAAGTTGCCCTTACTCACATCACACACATAACCACAGACCCAATGCAACCCCTCACACTCCCAGAGCAAGCGTAGAGTGAGTGTGTTTTTCGTGTTGATCTTTATTATGAATATTGTTTTGTCTGTGAACCTTGTTTATCTTCTCTTCTTGTTACCCCTCCTCCCTTCTGGTGAGTTTGATCTCATCCCCCAGAGACTTACTGATTTATTGACCCGCTGACCCCACCCCCCCCCCCCCCCCTCCCCGTATGGAGACTCATCACGGGGCTACTGTTAGCATGGAGAGCCAATGTAAATGTGTCGCGTTCGCCCGCAGTAACTCCAAACGTGCTGTCATGCTCTCCGCCTGCTCTGGCTCATGACAGCTAATTTGTCCTCAGAGGGGCGGAGCCAGCTGTCGCTCAAGTGAATGATGGCACGAAAGGCCTATGGCATCCCCTCTTTACTCACATTATTCTGTTCATGACCTTTGGTTTGCCATGAATTACAGCGTCAAGGGACGCATAGGCTTGTCTTGGGAATAGAATGAAATGGCTTTTACTGTGTTTGTGAAATTTGCAGTATTGTTTTTTTTTATATTACCCTGTTTGTGTGTGTGTGTGTGTGTCTGTTTGTGTTTGTGTAGACTCGAAACCAATGACCTTCAGTCATAGGAGGCATACATTCTATATAGGATGCCAAAAACCATGGACATCGTTCTACCCACTGTCTACAATTACCCTTGCATTGTCATGCCCCTTAAAGCTCCTTGGGAACGCTCTGTCCCTCACATGGGTTCTGTTCGTCCATCTTGGAGTTGACATTGAGCGAGCCACAGAATTTTACTGCTGCTCCAGATTGCCATTGTACTCATTCCCTGAGTCAGAGACACCATTCGATCAGAAATGCAGAGACAGGGAGTCAGTCAGTTAGACATGACCCAGAAGGAAGCCTGACTTCATGAACTGTAGAAAGAGTAAATTACTTGCAGGAATAAAACAAGAAGTTGAATAAAGTAGGAGCTTTTAGCAGGCAAGTTTTGCATAGAAATCGACAGATTGCAGCTAAATGATCTAAATGACATTGACAAAATGAAATGGTAAGTAGAGCTGAGAAAAGTAGAGCCTTAACACTTACAGTACAAGGCTAATACTAATACTAACATACCGGTAAATGTATCCTTTGTCATTGTGTGTCATAAAGACTGTGTCTTTATACTGTATATATATATATAATCATAAATGTTACATTGTTATATAGTCAACTCCGTGTCTGATTGCACAGTCTGTGGGTAATGCCTGCCTGTGAGCCCACTTGTTTGATGAAAAGAGGTGACTCAGACATGTTAATGCGATGCTTCTTTGGCAAGAATTCATATCCCTGAGCGAGCAGAGGAATCCAGCTTCTGAACAACCCATCAGTAGGTTATGGGAAGAGGGTTGTCCCACCTCCCTCCTGGACAGACCTGTGTAGATAAGTCTTCAAAGCTTGGCTAATTTTCTGGTGTTGTTATTGTTTGGTGGGGGTGGGCGGGTGGTTGAAGCCTCTGGTGTGCCTAGTTTGGATTGGAGCTTCCAGCTGGTTCCGTGCCAGATGGCTGTTTCTGCTGACTTGATCTGTTTCTTTCTGCCGATGCTAATGAAGTTAAACTGCTTTGGCTGCGCAGAGGCGAGACCCCGAGATGTAATTAGCGAAAAAAGGAACGCAAGAGTTGTCATGAACCCAAACAAACTTAGGACATTTTCTCTATGAAAAAAGTGAAAAACAAAACTGAAGAAATGGTGTGTTCAAGTCTTTTCTTTTATTAGTTTATGGAATATGGGCAGCTGCTCTTTCTCAACAATGTAGGGCAGCATCCTGCAAAATAAAAATGAAAACTTGGACCCAAAAGAAACACCAGCTGCAGAATGTTTAGCATGAAGCCTAATTGCCAGCATATTTTTCCTATGCATACTTTTTCAATCTGAAAGAGACAAGCCTTTCCAAGAATCCCTGTGCTAATTGTCTGTGACTCCACATGAAGGGAATGGAAGTTCTGCTCCATCTCCCCAAAGTGTGCACCCTGTAATTGCACTTAAACTCCCATCAGCTCACTTTCGGGTGTGGCTTTAATCTCCGCGCAGCCAGGCAATCCCCTGTTCATTGATGAAGGGCAGTTTTAATGAGCTTTGGTGTAATCGGGGGCAAGGGGATAAGAATCTTATTCTTCCACCACACAGACGGTTAAAAGAGAAGGAAAGATAAACAGGAGCTAGAGCAGCAGTGTCGTTGTGGACAACAGGGTGCTTGTGACTCCTCAGGTGCCTGTGTGTGCGATAACTCGCGTAATTCCAATCATGAGTCGAGTCTCTTAAGTAGGTGTGTTAGGCTGGCATGGGTGCGGAGGGTAAAGCTGAGTTTCTGAGCTGCAGGGACGCAGTGCGATGGAGAGCAATCCGGTGATCCAAAGTCAACATTTCATTAAGATTCATGAGGTCATTTGATCAGCACCCTGATGTTTGTCTACTCTCCTCTATCAAGGTCAGAGGTCGCGGGTGTCTCTCCTGTGCACTGTGCATCGGTTATGTGCTGCAGTTACTGCCCCAGAGTGCACTGTGCATCGGTTATGTGCTGCAGTTACTGCCCCAGAGTGCATTGTGCCTCGGTTATGTGCTGCAGTTACTGCCCCAGAGTGCACTGTGCATCGGTTATGTGCTGCAGTTACTGCCCCAGAGTGCACTGTGCATCGGTTATGTGCTGCAGTTACTGCCCCAGAGTGCACTGTGCCTCGGTTATGTGCTGCAGTTACTGCCCCAGAGTGCACTGTGCCTCGGTTATGTGCTGCAGTTACTGCCCCAGAGTGCACTGTGCCTCGGTTATGTGCTGCAGTTACTGCCCCAGGTATGTTTCTCAAAGCAAGCAGAAGGCTTGGATGTTTTTGTGTCATGTCTGATCATAAATGCACATCCTCCACTAAAAGGCGGAAAGGGTTGAAGAACTGAGGCATGTTCATGTTGGATTTACAGAAATTGTAGAGATTTATGATACATGTATGTAATGTAGTAAGAGTAGACCTACAATCATGACAAACCTCAAGGGCAGTATGAAAAAAAGCTGTTTTATGATTTTTCGTTTCACACGGCTGGTTTGGCATTTCATTTTTACAGTGAAGGTAAAAACAGCAAAAAAAACCTCTTGAAACAAACAAAAAAGATGAAGCGTATGTTTATGGTATCTTTGATTTACATTTGGCAAGACTAAATCACAAAAATGAACCGATTTCTTAACAGTTTAACACTCGTCAGTCCATATCCCTCGTCCGGGATATTATAATTGTTTTGTCCAAAACAATGTAAGGCTCCGCGAGTTTTCATCTTAGAGACATAAAAAGAACAACCACGGAAACATTGAACCCTTTTCTTTTAAAATATATAGGCCTACAGTTCAAAAATCAAAATAAAATAAGCAGCTATTCATATGATGAGGGCATGGTGATTCAGTGATCTCCATTGGGTCATGGTGTGGCGAGATAACCTCCAGGGGTAGTGGGCCACAAGGACATTCCAGGGCCATTAGGTAATGGCCTTTGTCTTTGACTTAGGTGTCCCAGGTAACACCAACTCATCAATATGCATTTGTAGGGACACAAATTTAGAGAGGCACAGGTCACTCTGAAATTATAAATATGTAACAGTGAAACAAGACACACTTTCTGAATGCTAAACTTACATATGTATAGCCAACACCTATGTTTACAAGGTTCCGAAATAAAAAGTCTTGTGAATAAATCTTTACAATGTGTTTTTGTTTTTCCAAGGGTATATTTACATTTGATTTAAATTAAACCTTTTTTTACTACATTCCTTTTACTTACATGATATTATTGCTGAGGTCTTCTAGAATATAATCAGATATTCCATTTGTGCATCAATGTTTTTAGTTAAGGGAAATGTACAAAAACATCAAGCATGTCAGACAACTTAGAAAAGTGTAAAAGGCATTGGACTGTAGAGTGTTAAGTTGGATTTGAAATTCATCATAAACTGTAGGACAATCCCACCACCTCACTCAGTCAAGTGGTTGCGTTCCAGACGGTTTTAAGCACCCAGTGGTCTTTTGGGCTATTTTGGATTGCTCAGCTTTCTGCACAGGTACAGAGGCTCTGAATGCCAGGTGTGACCAGCTTTACTGGGTAAGAGCCTCTTCGCATTGCAGATGCACAACAGCGCAGATGCTTCAGTGCGGTTTGTCATCATTTGCATGAGAAAAAGTGGAGAACCGAACAAGAGAGGGTGTGTGTGTATGTGTGTGTGTATGTATGTGTGTGCCGGGGAGGCTGGGTTGTTATTTTGTAGCTGTTTTGTTCTACACTTGTCCGCCTTTCATGATTCTTGAGACTTAGATTTTCTTTTCTGGCAGTTTTTGTGAAACTGCGTTGACAAGGCATTTATGTGGAAGTAAACTGCTTTGTCGGGATGACAAAAAAAACAATTATCCTTGAATGGGAAGGAACTCTCTAACAGTACTTGTTAATCCGTAAAAGGCATAATGCTGCCATGGTTACTGTGTAATTGTCCTAACAGGCGGACTGAATTTCCTTCATACTGTCAGAATTTAATTTAATTTTTTATGTTAATATTGTAACATTAGGAACCTTGAAGGAAGTGTGGAATATGTCATTGCACATCTTATCCAGAACCTTCAGGGGCAAAGAGTATATTTTAGCAATGAAAATGTATGTACTGGGTCAAACTATGTGGCTCAAGTCCTGGTGTTATTGTGTGCCACCATAAGAAAGCTTGGCACAGAAAAAAGCTTTCATAGACTTTGGCTCAGAACAGCTATTCTCTTTTGCCAAACGGTGCCTTTTCACCTGATATGTGGGCTAATTTCATGACCAATCAAGAATGAGCTCCAGATGGTCTTTTTATTGGAGCCCTTCAGCCTGGAAAGGTGGACCGTGGGGCCACTGCCCACCCTTGGTTTACCCCATTTGCATGATATAATGGACTGCCCAAATGCCAGCAGGAAACAGGTCAACTGTCTTTAGCTATTCTTTCTGGGTGGTTGGCCATTGAGGTCAGAGATACCCCCTCTCTCTGCCTGTCCCTAGCATTGAAAGCCAAGAGTGGAGTTGGCCGTAGCCAGCCTGGGCCTGGAGAAAGTGAGCGAGTAGCGGTGGTGATTGAACTAGGTGCCAGTGATCTGGTGTCACCTTAATCAGATTACGGATTTCATCCACGGTGAAACACAACTGTTTCTCTGTACTTTGCAGAGTTGCTTCATTACAGTTACAGCTATAAAAATACTTTAAACTTTTACTTTAAACTTTTACTCTGACTTTTACTCTAGTCTACAGAGGTGTGTTCTTTTGAATGTGTCCGGGCACTGTGTTGATGGTAGTTGGGGTAAGAGGGGTGTGCAGTGAGGCCTAGACGTGTGCTGTGAGCCTGCAAGAGGAGACTCGGAAACTTAAGAGGCTACAGCGGCGTCTCATTGGGCACACCTGCAGTTTGCCACTCTTAACATGTGCAGGGCAGCAAGTGCAGTGTCCCTTTTTCCATTGCATATGTCCAAAGGGGAGCCTCTGAGTGCTCTGAACCCAGCAGAATGCACCTTTGTTATGATGGCCACATGGGTGCAGACTTCAGTCTAATCCTCGTCACAGTCTGTGACAGAGCCATTAAGACAGAATTCCTAATTAAGCAACAAGCCTGTCAGAGAACCTCTTTATTCACACTCATTGAACGCCCTCTATTTCTCTCTGTCTGTCCGTCTCTCTCTCTGTCTCTTTCTCTCTCTCTCTCTCTCCACATATATTGTTACACTGAATGAGAGCAGCTGTGGAATGGGGACTGTGAAGCCAGTCCGCCTCATTCACGGCTTTTCAATCATTACCAGTGAGCCCTGTCTGACAGGACTCGCAGGATTCTCTTTCATGTATTGGCAGTGCTGGATCCAGGCCTCTCTTCACTCTTATCATTTCATCAGCCAGAGTGAGCTGATTGCCCTAGTCTCTCCCTCCTTCTGTTTGCTCCTGCCTGCGCCGTTGCTGGTGTTCAGGCAGGGTAAATGATCCTGCCTGTAGCCAGATTCACTCACCGGCTGCCAGGCCGGGGTTATCTGTGGGAAGCTGATACTTTGGTGCAAGCCTGCCTGCTAACTGTCTAGATTGGGAGAAGCAACTGGGCACAGGTCCCACAATAACTGAAGTAACACAATCCCAGAACTCTGATTCCCCCCCCATCCCCACGAGTTCATGCTTTGGCATGAGTGTTTGCGCAGACATTTAGAACCCTTGAAGCTAGCCAGCGGCGTCGTGCCCAGTTTTCTTTTCCCTCCCTGCCAAAGCGGAACTGTTACCCAGTAACACAGAGCGCTGGTATCTGTTCCCAGACGCAGTGTGACGGTGGGTGTCCACGGGACGCAACATCGTGTAGCTCTCATTGGGATAGAATGGAAGCGTCTTGTTGCCTGCCGACACCGGCTGAGGAAAAAGTCGGCTCTCCTGGCTGCTGAAAGTTGGGGATTTTTTAACTCTATGCAAATTAAGGCGACTTGCTGCCTGCTGAGAGCCAATCAGTTCGGCGTGTGGGTGATTTGGAAGTCAGCGTAGCTCATAGGAGCGGGAGTAATCAAACATTTCTAAACAAGATGGCGGACATCGGGACTCATTTACCGGGACATATTTTATGTGAATAAAGGTTATCTACACGACTTGTATACGTCTAATCGACTCGGTTTGTTGTTTATATGCTACACGAATGCTGTGAGGTCAAACAGAATATTGTAGGTCTTAAATTAAGCTCTAAGCTCTCAACTATTAGTTCGCTTGTCGCTAATACTTTGACCAAAAACACAATACCATGTTTTCGTGATTGAACTGGCTGATATATTTGGTTTAGATAGAATACATTCACAAATTACAAATTCAAGTAATCAGCGCAACATCTTAACTGAACTCTGAACTATTACTGTTAGCTTGCCGCGAAAACTTTAACCGAAAACCCATTGGAGCAAATAGTGGCTAGCTAGCGAGCTGATAATAAGTTTCATATACTTGAACATTGCTACAGCCAAACTGAATTTTCTGACCACGCCCCCCAGGCAACTAGTCGCATAGCGACTAAACGCAAGACATATCTATCGTGGACACTCACCATGAGTGTGCAAGGCCACATCACGAGATTTTATTTAACTCCAACTCTTCTCACTGATTCCCTTTCACTTGGCTGAAAGAAGTCATGTGTCTTCGAGGGTGTGTGTGTGTGTGTGTGTGTGTGTGTGTCTGTGTTTCTCTGGTCAGAGTTTATGGGTGCCTCATAACCTAATTTTTGACAGAAGTGCATTTGAAATCACTAATATGAAGATGTGACTGCCAGTAACGTATGTCTATGTGTTTTACATTACACAGAACCTGCTAACCCAGTATGTTATAGTGCCTTGTGGCTTCTGTCTGTTATGTGGGCTATTTCTGCCTTCGGCTTCTACATCAGCTGTAGCCAATTTTGTTCTGTCTTCTGTGAAACCGGTTATGGATGTTACCGTGCTAATTAATTGGAACCATTTTACCAAATTAAATAATAGAAATGTTTTCATTAGTCCGGAGAGGCCTGTTCACGACAGAGTTGATTGAACGAGAGGTGGTTTATTGTATGTGTATCAGATCTTCTTTCCTGCACTGGACAAACTATCTACATGCCTCTTGAAAAGTAAAAATGAGTGGAGGCTAAAAAAAACTACCAGAGAGGAAGGTCACTTAGCCTATGAAACCATGAACCAGTTTCTTTTTTCGTTTTCTGTCTTTGCAGGCTTATTGGATTTCATTAAAGCCGATCTGATCTGGATCACTTTTAACGCGGTCAGTTCTGTTGGCTCACTCTGATAAATGTTAATAGTTTAACAATGGGACCTTGTGCGCAGAAGTAATCTTTTGGATGGCAACAAGTGTCTGACTCAGAAAAGGCCTTATCGGAGGAAGCCAGACAGTGTGGTTGTGTGGTTGCAGTTCTGCAATATTTTGCAAGTCAGATTAATTCAACCAAACACAAGATGTGAGGCACTCCAGTTGTGGGCAGACAAGCAGCTCAGTAGAACTAATAGATGTGTTGTCATGCCTCTCTACCAGACCTCCCATCCACGCATGCAATCACATGCACATATCACACAAGCCCACACCACAGAGACAAACGCATGTGCTAACACGGAACACTAGACACCACTGTAGCGAATGGAGAGCGTAGTCACTCCACCCAGCCTGGGCTACAGGGTACCGAACCTGCACTCTTGTTGCGTCAGACTCAGCGTTTGTGCCAGCATTATGTGATCTTGTGACGACAGACTTATTTGATAGGTAGGTTTTGCGTGCCATATTCTGATCAGTCTTTCTGTGATTGGCTAAATGCTTTAATACTTTTAGGTCAAACACGGGCCATCGTGAAGGCATGGCCGTTAACTGTGAGACGTCGGACAAATTCTATTTTTCAAATTCCCAAACACGTATCTTTAAATGACTTGTCCTTTAATTCTCTATTGCTGGCTGACAGCTGTGCAAGTGTCTATCAGTCCAAATGTGTGCATCTGGTTGTCTATCTATCTGTCTACGGAGCTGACATTTAAAAAAATTGCAGTCAAGGCTTGTATTGGGTAATGGGTAAGTTGTTCATGGCAGTTAACTGGATGCATCCAGTGACATTTTTTTTGTCTCATTTAAGTCTAAATTTTAAAAACGTTTTCCACTTTTTCTCTTCTCCTCCAGTATTGGATCAATGAATACACAGCCAATCTGGGAATCGGCGTCTTTCACTCAGGGATTGAGATCTACGGCAGAGGTGAGTGTGGCCTAACAGCATAACTTCCTCCTTCGTCTCTTTCACCTCCTTCACATGTAGTTTGGATATTTGGACTTGTTGTTATTATTATTATTATGATGGTTACTATTGTAATTCATTGATTGTTTTAATGTTGTATTTTAAATGTATTCTTTGTTGAGTGCAATGTTTTTTTTTTCTAATGTTGAAATTCGCTTTGGTCAAAAGCATCTGCTAAATACCTTAACCTTAACATTTGTCCATCATTTATAATTAAATCATACATGCTGGACTTGGACAAAATGTGAAGGAAAGATGTAGTCTGTACTGTCTCACCTAGGTATGAAATGCATGTATTCCCACTACAACTGAACAGACATAATCTATTTGGAATGTTCAACTCAATTTCCAGTTCACTTCAAGGAATAAAATGGAATGGGATGGAATGAAATTAATGTAGAGGGTGCAGACCCTGCTTCTCTGTGCAGAAATTTCTTTCAGCTGATGGCTGAGCATGTGAGGTGGCATGTCCCAGTGTATAGGCCTACTGAATTACTGCTGTGACCAGTTAACATCCAGGACTGAGTCTCATTTAGTCTGAAAAAAAGGAGGGCATGTTTGGAGTTTCAGTGGATGCTCTGCTCTGAAAGGACTAATTAAGAACTTCATATGATATTATTTGTATGTCATTTTTAGGAGGTTTACTACTTACTATGAGTTAACTTATCCGGGTTACTCACGAAACCATGTACTAGGAATACCGCCTAGGTGTAGTACGTGTGACACTCCACAGTGCTGTTCAAATCTCAGGTACCATCTTACACCAGTGATAAATCTTTAAATGCATTGTTAGGTCTAGGTTAGGTCTCCCCCCCCCCCCCCATATGAATTAAAGTCAGGCATGAAAATGAAATAGGCTACTGCTACAATATGCCTAATTGGCTTATTCTTATACAATTTATTATTATTATTATTATTAGGGTATTATGTTTAGGTTACAGCTTTTCTTCGTTTTTCCCACGTCAAACATTTCATGTTATTCACGTTAACTAAGCCTGCTCCTGCGCTACCAGCATGAGTCCATAGCAAATTACTATGCTGACAGGACAGTGTCCTAGCGTAACTGCTAGGTCAGTTATCTGACAGTGTCAAACATCGGCAATGCTGTTAAACAATCAAAATGCTAAGTTTAATAATGGTTTAACAATCGATGTGCTCATTTTAGTAGCTAATGGATTAAAATGATAACGTGAACGTTTGGCAAAAACACACGCAGTCAGATAATTAACACCATAACGATAGCTGTCTAGCTAGCTAGCGAATAGCTAACGTTAGCTAGTTTAAACCAGAGATAACTTGCCCAAGCCTAGCATAACATCAGTGGTGAAAGTAAGACGGTACTCACAATGACAAAAATGTGAATAATGAGTTTGCCTATGACCATGTAGGCTTAGTTTATTACTTTAGCAGAGGAAAATTCAAACCTAACAAGTTCCATTTGGGAGACACAGGGGTTAACTGTCCCCCGCGCCCCTTGTCATTTCAAGCTAGCTGTAGAGAAGGCACTTCCAACACCGAGTCACCAGCAAATGGACCAGCAGTGGTCAGAAACAATGTACTGTTCGAGGTTTTACATATGGAGGTTTTATATAAAATACGGTAGCCGTAATGCTGCAAACAGGGCTGCTTTGTAGTTTACCAAAGTCGTACTAAAACATTTTGACAGAGCGCAACCAGAATTAATCTTTTTTTCCCCTTACAGCTAAAGCTTGTCACCATGTTCCCCCCCCCCCCCCCCCCCGATGAGACAATATCATCGTCCATCACCATGTTTCAATGTAAACATCGTCTTCTGCCAAATAAGGAGACATCGCCCAACCCTACTAGTTTTCTTGCATTTTCACTGATAGCTCAACAGTTAATTATCGGACGGCGTGTGTTATAGAAAGTTAAGTTAAGTTATAGATTGTTTATTCATTATTAAGGCTGGGCAAGTTAACGCGTTAATCTTGCGTTAATTCATCAATTAATTGACGCCGGCAATTATTTTAACGAGCGTTAACGCAAGTTTTATTATTTATTTTATTATTGTAAAAGTCTGTTGCCAATAGGCTTTTATTTTGACTGCTGCGCAACCGGAAATGAAAAGAATGGCCAGATAAACATACCTGGATAAGGGCACAGACATACAGTTACACTTGAAAGGTTGACCACACGCAAGTTAACACAGATACACGAAAGCTAAACTTCTCGAAATAATGTGGCGATTCATTGCCTGTGCATCACCTCCAGCAAAGTTAACGTCAGTGGGCGTTAACCAGTCAGCTGTTTAGCTAGAATCTATAAGTTCGTTGTCTGTGAATGATGCTAGCAGCAGCTAAGCAGCTGGCTATCCTAGCCTGTCACCCTACTGGATCTACCATTAAGATCACATCAGGATGACAAGAAAATCAACTATCGAAAATATGATTTTGAGCTTGTTGTGCAATGACATCCCCTGTCCTCCCAGCTCCCGATAAGTTAAGTTAACTAATTTGAACGTGCTAGCTGTCGCTAGCTAGCATGGGGAGTTGCCATTAACTAGCGAGCTACAAACGTCAGAGGGCTATGGCAGGAACAACGTCATAACCAGGCTGGTTAGTTACATTACAGGGAAACCAGCCATCAAGTACATGGAATTAAGTTGTAATATTGTCAACACAACTTTCTGGTGCTTCACCACACTCTAAACATCAATGCCCTGGCAGTGGCAATAAGCTTCAGTTTTGTATTTGTTTTCATAACATTGTTTAGGTTGAGAATTACACAAAGTATTTATTTTATTAAACTGCTACTATATAAAAATGCTGATGTTAAGTGTTTGCACAACAAATTATTAAAAATTGTAATCGTTGCCCAGCCCTATTCATTATTAAACTTTGCATTTTGATTGTTTAACAGAATGGCCGATGATTAACACTGTCCGATAACTGACATAGCTACGCTATTATTGTTGTTGTTTTAATTGTTATTATAGATTCTGCTGGGTAACTAGTGGTGACCTTTGTGGATTGGAGTGCAAAAAATGCAGCTGACATGACCTAATGCAGACTGCTGGAGGGGTGTTTACTGGTGTCTTAAAACAAGACTGCTTTCAAGCACCTACATTTGTGAAATGCTATGGCATCTTTTGTTTGTGAGGACTTTAAAAGTCCCAATTATCAGGTGTCTTCCCAGAGGTCACTCCAGTTAAAGAGGTGCAGACTGAGAGGTTATGAAGATGAAGCAGACGGTGGCCCCTATTTAAGAAAGGGAACGTGATATTTTTTTGCCAGATAGTTAAATCAGACTTGGGCAGTGACAGTTTTTCATTGGCACATTCTCATGTTCCCTGTCAGAGAAGAAATATTTAGCCACGCCCATATTCAAAATTCCGCGCCTCTGCAGAGAATTTTGTTTATTGCCAGAGTTTAGACAACCTGCCCGGCCGGAATCGGCAGTGTTATCCTTAAAATAGGGACCAGTGTCTAAAAAACAACACCGGCTTGGGACATTGACTGGTGCGAGTCTTCATCTGGGAATCAGAGAGAAGTTATAAGGAGGATCAAGAGGGTTAAAGCTTGGGGTAGAGCACTGTTGACACACACTCGTGGTTGTTGGGATTTTACACTCACTCGTGGTTGTTGGGATGTTAACACATTTCGTGGTTGTGGGGATGTTTACACACACACTCGTGGTTGTTGGGATGTTTACACACACTCGTGGTTGTTGGGATGCTTACACACACTCGTGGTTGTTGGGATGTTTACACACTCTCGTGGTTGTGGGGATGTTTACACACACTCGTGGTTGTTGGGATGCTTACACACACTCGTGGTTGTTGGGATGTTTACACACTCTCGTGGTTGTTGGGATGCTTACACACACTCGTGGTTGTTGTGATGTTTACACACACTCGTGGTTGTGGGGGTGTTTACGCACACTCGTGGTTATGGGGATGTTAACACACACTCGTGGTTGTGGGGATGTTTACACACACTCATGGTTGTGGGTATGTTTACACACTCTGGCTGTTTCAGGGCTTTGAGGTCTCCACTTGAGTCGTTGTGTTGGTATAGTGTGTTTCAAACAACCTAAACATGCTATTAGGGCTGGGCAATGTATCAAATTATTTTTGAATAATTAAAAATGTAGTTTTTGTACGTTCTGAAAATTGCCTAAATCACAAAATTGAGTGCAAGCACTTCTCTATGGGGGTGGTCAAATATGTCACAATGAACCCAAGGTCAAATATGTCACAATGAAACCCCTACTAGTAAGTGAATTTCAATGGGTCTGGTCATACCAGGCTATTTTTCCCCTTTACCATTATGGCATTTAGAAATTCGGTTATTGTAACATCTTGTAGCCTCTGTAAAGATTTGGAAATAAAGTAAAAATCAGTTTACTGTGTTTAGATTAAATAAAGAAAACCATTTTTGATTTATTGCCCAGCCCTACATGCTAATCGCTAGCACCGAGCACTGTGGTTGTCTCCAGATATAGCCTATATTGCGATGTCAGGTGTTTGTTGTTACCGCCTGGCTTGCTCGGCCTTCTTGTTTTTTGTGTTGTGCACAGGTGTGGGCTTGTGTGTCTCAATGCTAATGAGTTGCGCTGGCACACTGGTGTCTCATCAGCTAAAAGGGCTGCCTCCTCTCTCTTGTTTGTGTGGCCGTCCTTCCTTTGAACTTTTGACACTTAAGCCACGTCTCAGTCCTGACAACGTCCATGCATTACTGGTGACTGACTTGCTCACACTCTCTCAGGCGTCGTGCACACGAAGTCTAGTTTGTTTGCATCCGATCTGTTCATAATACCGATAGCCCTATCATACATACGAACACTCTCTATCCGCACCTTGTTTCCGCAACGATCGCAGTCCGGGGTAGAAAGTGAGTAGATTTGAATCGGTACGGGGGCTGGTGTTCGTCTGCACGGTTTCACGCAACCTGATGACGTCACTGCTCCACGTGATCTTTTCGCCATCTCCAACCATTATATATATAACTTGTTCTCCCATAAAATCTCACTCGTGGTGGGTCTCGAATAGGGATGGGCATAATTAATCGACGATCGATTAATTGATCATTAAGAATTTCGTCGATGACATTATTTTTTCATCGATAAAACTAATGCACGTTCTGTTGCGTAGTGTGAGTCTTGAAGGAATGCAATGGATTTCGCTATGTGGCAGCAATTAAAATTTTACCAAACAAGGGCAATGTTTGAAAAAACGCCATAGGCCTACTCAGTTACCTGCAAGTTTCCGTGTCTTTCAAAAGTAAACATGAAGAGGTCACGGCGTGTAGCGTGGAACCATTTTGATAAAAAAAAAAATGACTTAGTTCATTGACAACACTGCGAAGTACAACTCGGCCACAACTCAAATTATGTACCACTTGAACAACGCACATCCGACCATGGTTAGTGACAGTACACAACTAAGTAAAGTTTTAAACATTTGGAAGTGGAACCCACCATATTTATCAGCACTGTTGGAAATAGCTTACCATCCTACCAGCCTCCATCACTTAGCTTACCGTGGCTAAGTTAGCATCCCTACCTAACCTAGGATTGCTGGCGAACTTGGCTTGCAAAAGGTAGATTCCAAAAGGTAGCCAAGCTAGCAAACTGGTTGTTTTAAAAACGTGTGCTTTAACAGTTAGCTACTAGTTTTCAATACCTTCCAGTAGGGCTGCTCGATTATGGGAAAAATCATAATCACGATTATTTTGGTCAATATTGAAATCACGATTATTCAAACGATCAATTCTGAGTTTGAAAACATGAAGCATTTATTTACTGAGAACTTTGAAATTTCCGTTAAAAATTGTATTTTTGTGTACACGCTATGCGTTGGAATGCGTTGAACCGTCAAGGTTGACGGATCCCCATTCAAAGTGAATGATAGGTAGCTCAGACACCTCGCAAATCCTCTCAGTCAGACATATTTTACAATAATGGGGGTTTGACATTGTGCAGTGCTTATTTCTCTGTAACTTTATAAAAGTATAAGGTAAAAACAACCAACTTTTAGGTGCAAATGAGACCATCTACGGAGTTTGGTCACCCATCTTTAGGTTTTTTTGCTTCGCTTTTGAGACGTGACCATAATCGTGATCTGATTGGCTAGAGCCTGTGCTGTCATGAAGATCTGTCAACGGTCGATGCTGCTGATTGGCGGCTCACTGGCATGTCCCGCCTCCGGCTAGTGGCATATAACTTTGTGATGTCACACGCCAGTATAAGATTTAACTCCCTCTCACCGCGTTGAATGCTTTTGGGGGAAAGACTGAATTACGGAAATTAATCGTTTCAAGCCAATTATATGAGTTTGGAGATCGTTTGGCCCAAAAATTGATATCGCGATCAAAATTCGATTAATTGCACAGCCCTACCTTCCAGGGTTATTGTTTCTGGTTAGAAAACCGGGGAATGACATAGCTTGAAATTGGCACTGCTCAAGAATCATCTTAAAAGTTGACGTTTACTATCAGCTGTTATTCTAAGCACC
The DNA here is from genome assembly GCF_963457725.1 of Sprattus sprattus. NCBI lineage: Eukaryota > Metazoa > Chordata > Actinopteri > Clupeiformes > Clupeidae > Sprattus > Sprattus sprattus. Next base: position 18,246,855 of record NC_137910.1, on the reverse strand, counting down.
TGGACTTGTAGGTTTAGGGCTTAACTATTAATATTCTCTTTACCGGTGAATAATTGAATGGCTTGTCGATAATACTGTTACTGGTTGTTTTAATGGAGCTTTGTTAATTAGCCTAATTCATTGTTAGGTAGGCTAACGAGTAAGTTGTGTTTATGAGCACCGGCTTCTAGCTGTCGGCGCCGCTGCTTAAGAGTACAGCAGCGCATATTTTTCAAGTGTAACCATTAAACGGATCCGGTTTAACTGCCACAAGAGTTGTCAATCTTGTAATAAAGATCTCATTGAGGAACACGCTGTGTTTTATCTTTTTTTCACTGCATTTTAATATAGCCTATAAATAGTGCATTTTTGATATTTTTTCTTAATGATTAATCGAAAATCGATCGTTAATTCTCCCGACGATCGATTAAGACAATTTAATCGAATGCCCATCCCTAGTCTCGAATTCACTAACATTAACCCAGTCTTCTGATTTTTGATTAGCCCCCTATCTTGATCTAATTCTTCTTATTCAGACGTAACATAACTTTCATGACCACAAATATAAATTGGCCAGCGATTTAATTTGCTTTTTTATTCATAAATGTATGTAAAATGCTCGGAGCAATGCATCATGGGAAATGGGATGACAGACATGTCATGTTACTGTTCCAAACTCTTTATTATCAATAGAAAAAATAATTCATTTTCGTATATCCTTTAGTCTGACCACTGATATTAACTATCATAATGTAATGTTGTTAATTGGAGCTTGAATGTCTTGTGTAATGTGTTTATCCTCGTGCTGTGAAGTCCCTTCTTCTAGGTTTTTCACGTTTTTTCAGTTGTGTAAATAAAGCGCTAAAGCGCCACCCACAGGCGTGAGGTATGTACTACAGTCGGTTCACCACAATCTGCTGCCTCCGTGTTTACGCAAATCTCTCGTTGCCAGCCTCCGTATTTACGAAATTAAAAGATTCGATTGGTGTGAAAAGTAAATCCGATTCGGAGGCCCTAGACTTCGTGTGCATAGCACCTCAGTGCGGGCACATGATGGCAGCACTCCGATCCCATCCAATTCTCTCCATGGGGTCTCCATGGGGGGTTAACTGCTCTATCTCAAAGCACATGGCAGTGACCAATCTAGTTCTTGGCCGCGTCAGTTCAAATCAAATGCGGAATGTTTACATCTGCTACCGTTGATTATACAGTAAATACGTTGTGAAATGAAACAAAAACACACCACAGTTAAAGTTGTATTAGTATTGATTGATTCACATCGATATGAATGGATTACATGACTAACAACTGGTGGAAAGTAATATGAAAATATTTGTTCACTGAATTAGCGTTCTGTCCCAAACAGTTGCGTTCCAGTTTCAAAGTTTCAGTTTCGCTTTCAGTATTTCAACGTGAATGAGAGGGAGCACAAGAACTGAGCGTCTAGCAGCGTTTATCATATCATATACATTATATATGATGCATTTATATGTCTGTGGGCACGATCTCAACACATGCGCTCCCAGTCCAATTACCAGCGGAATCGAATCGTGTGTCCAGGGGTTTACATCGGAGTCCAGTGGGACTCAAGTCGGACACAATGAATCTAGTTCTGGGGAGACACATGTGTCCAATATCCAATTTAAATCGGAAATTGGACACATTTTCATATTACTTTTCCACCCGTTGTTAGTCATGTAATCCATTCATATCGATGTGAATCAATCAATACTAATACAACTTTAACTGTGGTGTGTTTTTGTTTCATTTCACAACGTATTTACTGCATAATCAACGGTTTTGTTTAATTTCACAACGTATTTACTGTATAATCAACGGTAGCAGATGTAAACATTCCGCATTTGATTTGAACTGATCTAGATTTGTCACTTCCATGTGCTTTGAGATAGAGCAGTTAACCCCCCATGGAGAGAATCGGATAGGATCGGAGTGCTGCCATCATGTGCCCGCACTGACTGTCTTTCGTATTTCATTTAGCTCATGAAAACGCCTCCCTTGTTTGATGCGGTTGTTGCAAAGGGTTTGTAATGGAGATGAGTGTGGATCAGTGCTGCATGTGTGGATTAAACAGTTAATTATTACATTTAACGTTGATAACCAGAGAGAGAGAGAGAGAGAGAGAGAGAGAGAGAGAGAGAGAGAGAGAGAGAGAGAGAGAGAGAGAGAGAGAGAGAGAGAGAGAGAGAGAGAGAGAGAGAGAGAGAGAGAGAGAGAGAGAGAGAGAGAGAGAGAGAGAGAGAGAGAGAGAGAGAGAGAGAGAGAGAGAGAGAGAGAGAGAGAGAGAGAGAGAATTTAATTGAGATGGGGGATTATCAAATTCAGGGAGGTAGAGGGTAAAGATCAAGAGAAGCAAGAGTGGAAGTATGTCTGTGTGTGTGTAGCAATAAAGTGAGCGCCATTGAAATTCCAATCACACCACATCGCAGCAGGCAGCTCAATTACAGAACACAGGACACTGACAGGGTACATTAGCACACAGAAGGTGAGAGTGATAGAGACCGACACGACCAGAGGGAGTCAGACAGAGAAAGCGAGGGAACAGAGTTGAAAGAGTGTGTGTGTGTGTGTGTGTGTGTGAGGGAGAGAGATACAGAGGGATGGGGAGGGAAGAGGGAGGGAGGGAGGGAGAGAGAGAGCTGAGTAGAGAGGATGTGCTTGTGTGTGTGTGAAAGAGAGAGAGGCAGTATTTTGAAGAGAGATCCCCCTCTTAATCCCATCTCAGTTTCCTTACTGACATTGTGGGCTGGTTGGAGCTCTCAATCAAGCCTTTCCTCCAGTATAAGGCGTCTTGTCCTCTCCCTGACTCGGGTGTGACCCCCTGCTGTCCGGGTGTGACCCCCTGCTGTCCGGGTGTGACCCCCTGCTGTCCGGGTGTGACCCCCTGCTGTCCGGGTGTGACCCCCTGCTGTCCGGATGTGAACCCCTGTTCTTACGACATGAACCCTTCCTGGGCATGTTGGACACTAGTCACACATTAAAGCCCTGTTCACATACAGATAAGATACAGATCAGTTATTGATAACATATTGCCATTTTCACATCGATTCTCAAGTCACCATTCACAGCACAGTTTGTCTTCAATCCCACACGAATACGAATCCTTGCTCGCATTTACACTCAAGCCCTGGCAGAGTGGTTAATTGTACTAGGTCGCCAGGGGATACATTAAGGGTCTGACTTTGCTTTATTCACGCCGTCAGCTCCCCTTCTAGGTAGGAACTGGGTAGGAAGTGGGTATAACACATCTGTAACACGGTCTGTTACTAGGAATAGGATTTCAGGAGACCATGATATTTTATAAATCAAGAGTATATTTTGTTCCAGTAGATTTGCATGGTCAGGCCTGGTGTCACATGCTCCTGAAATGTTATTAGCTGATGTCATGACAGTCATAGCCTATTACCTATTTACCTCTTTATAACCTGAATAATTCAGAACTAAACCGTTCAGAACACGTGCCCCAGACCAGACGAGCCCTTGGCCTTCATTGGCCCTCTCATCGGCTCTCTCATTGGCTCTTCTGGTTTTCTCCCAATCACAAGAGACCAGTAATATACTATTAAACAGCTTATGACCTTCATGAGAGATAAAGTAGTTGATCCATTATGTTATCATGGGGTTGTAAATGGTGTGTTCAAAGTCTGTACTGCCCAGAGTGGAAGACACACAAGGTTTCTTAAAAAAAACTGAATATTTTGGACAAAACTACTGGGTGAAACTACTTCGACTGTACAAGCGAGGTGCTTCAGAGGTTGAATGGCCGTTCACTGCTTTAATGACTGTTCAGTACTGAGATAGTTTGGCATCAGTGAGATGAAGCACCTCTCTTCCTGTTTTGTCGTCTTTGCAGAGTTTGCCTATGGAGGCCATCCGTACCCATTCTCAGGGATTTTTGAGATCACGCCGGGCGACGCCACGGAACTGGGAGAGACCTTTAAGTTCAAGTGAGTATAAGGGACGATTAATTCAATCCAATTCTAAATCAATTCCATTGATTTAAAGCCAAAACAATCAAATTGTCTCAGGGCGTTAGTCTCAACGTGCTTAATACTATATGCAAGCTACACTGACACAGTTTTAAACACAAGGGTCACATAAGTGGTTTTAACCGTCTCAGAGGAAAGCAACACCACACTGGTTTTACTCGGAGCGACGATAAAACGCTTAATTTGTATATTCTCCTGTCACATACTTGTCTGGGAATTCCCCGCCCCTTCACTGCATTTCATTTGCTCAGTTAGTCTGGCAAACTACTAAATGGAGGTCCACTTCACTCACGTAATTTGACACGCCTTTAACCAATCAGACCAACGATACTATACAACGATACAACGATCGGTAATAAAGTAAACACATATTTTTTCTGTATGAATTGTTTCAGAGCAAGTTTCTGTTCTATTTTCAAAGAAAACTTGCCTTTGAAATCATCCAAGACAGCCGCGAGAGCAGTTTATAGTTTGCTGTGCTTTTCTCTTAGGTTTCGCTTTTGATACTAGACGTGGTTATTTTAAATCCGCCAATGGCGCTCCAGGTAGCCAAAAGCCAGTTTGTGATTGGTCCCAGAGATCCTGAGAATGCTGTAATGAACGGCAGTGCAATCTTTGCCAGAACCTTTTCAGAGGCAAAATCAAATTGGCCGGAGAAGAGGGGCGGGACTTCCCAGACTAGTCACATACCTCTCACATGAAGGATTGACATCACATCTCACTTCAGTAGAGGAGAGTTGACGGCTATGAATGACTCATTAAGCAGTAGAAGCTAACAGCCTCATCCTAGTTATATGAGCTCATTCTAGAGTTATGGAAGAATCTTTTTGATGCCACAGCACAGTCACACCCGTGTCATATGTAGACAGGGACCAGCCAGACCCACGTGATCATGCCACCAGCGTCTTCTGTCTTCTCACTCTCTTCCCTAGCGCTCTCTCTCTCGCTCTCTCTCTCTCTCTCTCTCACACAAACATTCACACACACACACACACACACACACACACACACACACACACTGTCCTTTGACTTTGTGTTAAGCTGTGCAGTTGAGAGAAGCACAAGATATCTTTGGCTTGGGTCTGGCAGCGAGGGAGCTAGTACCCAGCCTTAGGTCCTGTATTGTAGGAGCAATTGCAAATGAGCAATCAACCAAGTGACAAATGTCTGTTGCTTACATCATTGCAGCTGGAGGAGTTATAGTGCAGAAAACAGATCCACACAGAGATGTTTTTCAAGTAGTCTGTAATGTGTGTCAGGCACATCATTAAGGCAGCACTGGAATCCACCATGGTGGATGTGGTTATGGGTTTGTAATTTTTCTCAGAGTTCGTTTCAACTCATAAGCAGCTGTTCATTTTGTCACACATGGCACACACACCCACACAGACATCTAGTTTTTAGCAATGTAGGTGGGTGTCTTCCTTGGGAATGGTAGCCTAAGTACAGAGTGAGTGTAAAGTGTGTAAGTTCCAAGAAATTAACTTGTGTGTCTCTCTCACTCTCTCTGTCCCTGTCCCAGAGAGTCGATCATTCTGGGCAGTACAGACTTTACGGAGGAGGATGTTGAGCGGATAGTGGAGGAGCTCGGGAAGGAGTACAAGGGCAACGCTTACCACCTCATGCACAAGAACTGCAACCACTTCTCCTCAGCGCTGTCTGAGGTAGGCCCGCACCAGTCACCATAGCAACCACTAGTGTGAAATCTGCACTCATAGTAGCAAAACCCCTTATGCTAACGCTAACACTAAAATTGAATAACAGCAACACTGAACAACGCTCATTCTAAAGGTTACGTTAATTCTGTATGAATTGTAGACACGACAGCTCACTATGAGCTAAGTTTCTTTTTGATCAATACCAACACTAAACACCACAGTGCTGGATACTATTGCTAACACTGTACACGTAATATCAAAACCCCTCATGCTAATGCTAATGTTCAATCTGTAAAACACACTAAACACAACAGCACTGGACACCAGTGCTATCACTGCACAACTTATATCAAAACCTGTCATGCTAAGGCTAACGTTTAATCTGAATAACACATTAAATGCCACAGCACAGGACACACACTAGTGCTAACTATGCTCATTTGATAAGAAAACGCCTGTAAATGCTGTGTATGTTTATAAATGCAGCAGCTCGCTTGTGATATGCTAATGTTCAATCTTAATAATACCAACCCGGACAACACCACATGGTAATACCAACACTTACTGCCTACACAGTATACATAGTATAGCACACTTACCCAACCAACCACCACCATGCTAATTGAGAATACTGTAGATTATGAATACCACGGCACACTCTGTGCTAATGTCAAGGAACCACAACACAATGTGCCTAAATGATAACCCACAGTGTGTTATGCCTCAATAATAACTTTTCATGCACATCACTAATTACAGTGCCGAAACTCTACTCACATAGTCATCACCATGGAACACTCTGCCCAAAGGCGACCCAACACTTTTATCAAACCCTTTAGCGCACTGTGTCCTAAACCCTAACTGTACACACACACAACTGTACAACACACTTCTGCCGCTGTCAATGCGCTCTTGGTCTGGACAGTTTAGGAGTGGGTTTTTGTAAAGGATCTAGACAAGGTTCTTCCTGAGTGGCACAGTGTGTTGAAATTAATAAATTGAATAAAGTTGGAGATAGGAATGCCTCTGTCTTCTACAGGTTTTTCTGAAAGGGTTCAGTCCTTCAGCATCCATATTTTGTTACACAACAACGAAAAAACAAATCTTGCATCTTGGGAACAGGTTGCTGTGGTGCCCATCTGCCCAGGCGATGATCTTAAGCCACTCCCACTGCCCACATCTTGCGTGGCAAGGCATCAGAGCCCAGACAGATTCAGCAGAGGAAACCACCCCACCCCCAACCGTGAAATGATTCTCACATATGATGATAGTCAGACTTTTGCATCATCAGTTAATTTCACACACTTTCAGGAAAGACAACTTGAAGACAAAGAAGCATCACTGTATTACCAAAGACTTCCTGAACAGTTGTTCTTTGATCGTTGAGCATCAGCAGTGGTCTGTTGCTCACGGAAGCCATGCCCATGACCGATAGATGAGTATGAAGGTGTGGCCTGGGGGTGTTCGTGCCCAAACATGTTGCCCACACACATACACACATACACTGACACACACACACACACACACACACACACACACACAGACACACACAGGGCTGCAGACGTGTTCTTGTTGGAGGGTGTTTATCTTTGCTGCTAATCTCCTGTGGGCCTCTCCCCATCCTGCCAGTTAGCGAAGCTGCCTGTGTCTGTCACCTCTGCAGCCTGATGGCTCTCTTGTCACTTAGGCCACTACTGTCAGGCAGCACAGTGATGTGTGCCCTGGGTTTGGCTGAGAGGATGCTGAGCCACAAAGGTCACATCATCCATAGAGAGAAAACCCTGACTTGAACTCACTAAGGCTTTGTTAAGGCAATAGTGTTTTATTCTATCAGAGAATAGACACTAGGGTCCTTTTCACTGGTTGTGGTGTGGGGTGGTGTGGTTTCACCTTTACATTTTCATCCAATACTTTTCTCAGCTGGGTTCATCTCCATTGGGTTGTCAGCTCCATAAAACAACTACAGAGGACATAGACTGTTCAGAATTGTTTTACTTGTTTATTTATGAACTTCATTTTTACCTAAATGCCGACTGCAGGCCACAGAACAGTTACGGTCTCAGAAGGCCACTACACACAAAGATGGCCCTGTCACACAGATGGGTCTGTGCATTTGAATCCTTTTCGGTTCCTGTATCATTCTTTGTGACGAAATAAACTGTATGTATAATCTATATAAACTCTTACACCCTCACTCACCACATTCAGATGTGTGTGTGTGTGTGTGTGTGTGTGTGTGTGTGTGTGTGTGTGTGTGTGTGTGTGTGTGTGTGTGTGTGTGTGTGTGTGTGTGTGTGTGTGTGTGTGTGTGTGTTCTTGTGTGTGTGTGTGTTCTTGTGTGTGTGCATGCCACAACCCATGTGCATGATTATGTGAAGTGCAAAAAGATGGACAGTAACCAGTAAAGTAGATTTTTGTCCACAGTAGCTTCCAAGGCGTTCTAAGCTTGGTCTTGAGTCTCGTGCCTCTTCACTAATCTCATTTCATACCAGCACATGTGGCTATGATGCTATTCTGCTGCTGTGGGTGGGAATGAAACCACACACATCCCTCCCTTCCCGTACTTACATCATCACTCACTCCCAGGAATGCACTTCAGGCCACAGCATTAAAGGGTTGGCTCAGACTAAATCATATTACCACTGATTTCATTCTCATGTTCCATAAAGGTCTTGCACACACACACACACACACAAACACACACAACTTTGTTGGCGAGTCCACTGAGTGTAGTTCCTATTATGTAGTGTAGTAAGCTGCTATTTTGTGCTGTAAGTATGAGCAATATTTTAAATGCTGTTGCCCTGGATGACGCCCTGACAAAACAACTAATTTGATAAATTCTACATCAAGAATAAGGGATGATGAACATTTGTATGTGCATTACACAACTGTACACAAGCAAGCCTATGACTGTTTGTGTGTTGAATGTGTAGTATGTGACTGTCTGTGTGTTGAGTGTATAGTATGCGACTGACTGTGCGTAGTATGTGACTTACTGTATGTAGTATGCCACTGACTGTGTGTAGTATGTGACTGTCTGTGTGTTGAGTGTATAGTATGCGACTGACTGTGCGTAGTATGTGACTTACTGTATGTAGTATGCCACTGACTGTGTGTAGTATGGGACTGTCTGTGTAGAGTGTGAAGTATGCGACTGTCTGTGTGTAGTTTGTGACTGACTGTGTGTAGTATGTGACTGTCTGCATGTTGAGTGTGTAGTATGTGACTGACTGTGTGTAGTATGTGACTGTCTGCATGTTGAGTGTGTAGTATGTGACCGACTGTAGTATGTGACTGCGTGGCTCTGAAGCTGTGGGACTAGGTGAATAACATTGTAGAGGCGGAGAACACTTCAGGTGCTCAGCTGGTTTAAGGCTGTAATGTTGCAACAGGAGTGGCCACAGTTGTGCAATTGCTCTAAAACTGTGTGTGTGTTACGCAAGTGTTGCCACTTCCCTATATTGTTCTGAAACCAAATAGTTAGTAAACTTGTTAAGTCAGTTGTAAAGCTGACTAGATATCCAGTGGCAGTATAACTCCGTCTGTCTCTGGCCTTAACTTTTCAGCATCCATCCATTCAGCCAGTCATTGCCCTTTTGTCTCATTCACTCGCTCCTTCCCTCTCCCTCATTGACTCATTGACTCTTCCTTCACAATGCGACACACTTTCTATCATTCCCTTTTCAGTCCATGTTCTGACTTTCTCCCTCCCTTTCCCCCTCATCCACAGTCTGCCTGTTCCCCATCTTTCCATCAGCCCCCTTTTTGTCTCATGCCTTAACTCCAACTACCACTTGTTTCCTTTTAATGCTCGTCCAACTGAAGGGTTTGAGTTTGAAGCTTAAAGGTTTAATTAAATGGGCTGCACAATTTTTGATGGTATTGAAATTGTACTTTTTGTCATTTCGTCATTTAGCAGACGCTTTTATCCAAAGCGACTTACAAGGATGTATACACATTTTACACTGCACACTGCACATCTGGAGCAATGAGGGGTTTAGTGTGTTGCTCAAGGACGCTTCGACTGGGAATCCAACTAGCAACCTGAAAAAAATTGTACTTTTATGTTGTGTTTTAATTCCTCCAACCACAAACTGTCGTGCCCTATGAGCCACACATGTCTTGTTTTCCTGTTGCTGGTGCTGATGTTAAAATAATCTTCATCCTTTATGTTTTACTTTCTAAGAAAAGGACGCCACTTTCGATTGCATGCTTCTTCAGGTTGGTTTATCCATAAGGCCTATAGTGCAGTTAGTGCTGGTGCTAGCCTGTGTTTGATGTGGTAGAGTTGTGTTGTGTAGCCATGGGTGTACCACCTTTAGTTAAGTGCACAACATCACCTCTTTGAAAGATCAGAGTTGGGAAATTAAAATGAGCATTCACACCAGGGTGAACAACCAGGTCAAGGGAAGCTTAGTTCCTTGATGGGATTGCATTTTGCTGGGGGGCTGACGTGATTGGGTCAAGTGGTGTCCTCCAGCACCGCTTCGCTGCATCTTTACCTTTAAGCATCTCTCTAGCTCTGATTGGTAATGGTTGGTGCCATGTGGAACCCTTCGGTCTTAAGACTGACATAACCATGGCATACCAGGGGCCAAATACTGTCATTTGCAAATGACGTAATTTTGGCCTGATGATTGCCAAAAATGACATCATATTGCATCATCAGAGTCTTAATTCAAGGCTCTCTTGATCATGATTTGGTTATCAATATCATAACGGAGGACTTCGGTTAAGTGTTGCCCAGGAAGCAGGAGCCGCCGTCTCTAAAGCATCAGTCATGTCCCCCGGTTCCAGTTCTGCAGGCCTCAACGCAGGTGGGGTCCTTTGATGCCTCTTAAGAGAGTTCCTGTAGAGAATCTTTCTCAAAATAGTCAGATACAGATCCTAGTCCAGGGGGCTAAACGGTGTACTTTGATGCACAATGACGAATGCTTTGAGCAGGTTCTATACACAAACTTAATCCCATTCCGTGGTTTAATTTTTTCTTTAAATAGTTGATCCAAAAATGTGTCATCCACCATCTGATCACTTGTGTAGTAGAGACTGCTGGTAGAATTGTGTTGTTTTTGACTGAGAAATTGAAAATGAAACTGGTAAAATCTTTACTTCCTATATTCCTGAAAAAGAATGCAAGGAAATGTTCTCTTAAACTCAATTTGCCAAAACATTTCATGATGACCAGTTGTTAACTTGCATGGTTTATGATATCTTTTCTCTATCTCTCCCTCCCTTGCTTTCTCCCTTTATCTGTTTCCTGTTTCCTTGCTCTGTCCCTCTCTCATGCTCTCCTGGCCTCTCTCTCTCTCTCTCCCTGTGTTTATCCTTCCCTCACTTCTTTTCTCCCTTGCTCTTTCCTCTCCTCGCTCCATTCCTCTCTGTCTCTCTCTTTCTCCATCTTAGATCCTGTGTGGCCGGGAGGTACCACGCTGGGTGAACCGGCTGGCCTACTTCAGCTCCTGCGTACCCTTCCTCCAGAGCTGCCTGCCCAAGGAGTGGCTGACCCCGGCTGCCTTGCAGTCCAGCATCAGCCAGGAGCTCCAGGGAGAGCTTGAAGAGGCAGAGGATGCCGCCGCCACCGCCTCCACGCCTACCTCTGCAGCCGCCGTGGCGCCTTTCCCCCGACCCGGCCGATACCAGCCACGACGGTAGGCCACGCCCAGCGTACACCCGGAACCCTCCAAACCCCGCCTCTAGCCACACCCAAACTTCACTCGGTCACCAACCCCTTGGCCAGCTCGCCTTGACGGACAGGGCCGCCTTCCAGTGGGAGCCGCCCTGGGAAAAACACTTGGGCCAATCGTCTGGCCAAACCAGCTGGAACTGCTCAGAAAGCCACAGCACCCCCTGGTGGTAAGGGATCCATCTGTAGGCTCAGTATGAGGAGGAGCCAGGGACCAGGGACTGGCTGCAAGGACTATGTACCTGATTTCCTGTGTTTGTTATATTTTTATTTTGTTTTGTTCTGCTTGTTCATTGAACACTCGTTGTCAGAGAGACAATGATAATGATGATCAGACAAATGATGTCAAATTCATGTTTCTTTTAATGGCCTTCTTTTTTACACACTCAGGACTCTTTGGTGCTGAAGAGAAAGACAGACTTCAAAACTGTTCTGAGTTTTCCAACACGACACTCCTTTAGTCTGAAGCTATGTTGACTTTCCTCTTTGGTTTTGTGTTCCATTTGGGGTGGGGGTGGGCTCTTGAGATTGTGTTATTTAGGTTGCACCTGGTCCTTGCAATTTTGACAACTCTGGAATGAGCTTTTTGTTTACAAACTCTGTGTGTGTGTTTGTGTGTATGTAGTGTGTGATACGCTGACATTAAGCCACCTGGGGCAAACCACCTTTTTTGTCAAAACAAAATACACACACACACACCAACACAAGCAGCTGATGTATCCCCACTTTTGTGGTTGTGCCTCAAACTTTTTACCATTGGCCCGTCACAACTGGAGCTCTGTTTCTTCTCTCTTTATACCTTTCTGCATCGCCATGCTCCGGCTGACGGGCTCGATGTTACCCTGCAAAAATGTCAGATGTTTTACACTGCTAGCTTTCTAGTCTTATATCTCCGAGACAATATTTGTATCCTGTTTTAAAATTATTAAAAAGAAGATATTGAAAATATACCCCAGCCTGATGTTTTTCAATACTTTTTTTGGCTTCATAAGTGTTTGGCTTCTTCAGAAAGAAGATGGCTGCACCAGCCATAACACTGTTCATAAATGTCTTTGAAACTCCCCTTAGCTTCTCGTGCACGCTACATGTACTTTTTGTCAAACTGTTTTCATTTAAATTTTATTTTAATTTAATGAGATATCACTGTCAACACCTGTAAGTGAACACATTTCATTGTTAGCATTTTAGAGAATCTATTGAGTCTCTCTATTCGTTAACTGTCCGGAGCGGATCAATTTTCAAAATCTCCTTTGTTGTCTGAAGTGTTCGATCCTTAACCCTTAGTAGAGACTTTGCCAGTGGACCAGCATAAACGTGACACGTTGGCTGGGAAATATTAGAAGAGAAACAGAAATCTTGTTTAGACAACAGTGCAAAATCATGACTTGCTGTAATCTAGAGCCGAGCACCAAGATGACATCTAGTGGTTGATGGCTGACATGAAAAGTATGAACAGTAAGAACAGTAACAGGAGTCATCTGTCATAGCCATGTGGTAATGTCAGACTCTGATGGGACTGTAATTGGGATCATGGTGAGGTTTCCTAAAGATGCAGGAGCCTCACTGCAAGCCATGCCCACTTTTGGGAGGGCAGTCAAGCCTCCAGTTACTGTGGGGACCTGGGTCGACTTGCCAGGCATGCTGAGAATGGCGCTGAAGTTCTCAAACACTGTTGAGATACCGTTAGGAGCCATGCCCATGCCTTCAGGAGGGAATACAGTGATGCTAGCAGATGCCCTTGAGCTAGGGTGCTCTGCATCTGACAAGGGGAGGGCAACATTTGGGTTCTCAAACAGAACAGTGCTCTCTGGCCTTGTGCGCCTGCAGCAGGGGAGGGTGTCCAACAGCTCTCTGAGGCTCTTCGTCAGTAGCATGGAGAGGAAAGGGTTAATCACGGGGCTCAGATACAGCAGCAGGTTGGCCACCAATCCAAAGTAGAAAAAGCCGTCAACCTCAACGTCCAGGGTGGCCAGTAGAGTGGTCAGAGCAAACGGTAGGAAGAGGATGCTGTAGTTGCTAAGGAGGGTGGCCAGCATAGCAAGGACCCTTCGTCTGTCTGCCGGTGGGACTGAGGTGGAACAGCACAGCGAGGCCCTGCAGGAGTCCAGGAAGAAGAACACGAGCAGCGGGAACGGCAGCAGCAGGCAGACGGAGAACGCCAGCCGGAACCCGAAATAGAGCAGAAGGACGATCCCAACCGGCGCCAGCCAGATGGCCAGCGAGATCAGAGACGACTGCTTGGCTCTCCGGCAGCAGCCGTGGCACCGCTGACTGGCCACCAGCAGGTGGCGCTCTTGTGCCACGCCGACCATGAACACGATGTTGCTGGCCACCCCGAAGTAGAAGATGAGAGAGGGGATGTCTGTGTTCAAAGTGACGGTAGTGCTCCCACTGATGGTCTGTGGTCTTGTGAAGAGATTGAAGATGTCCGAGATCAGGAGGTTAATGGTCTGCACTGGGGTGCCATTGCCACCCTTAACCAGCTGGCTCAGCATATAGATGGCCAGGCAGATGGCAGGAAGTCCGAGGGCGAATGTCACCCAACCCACAATAAGCGCCACTCTGTCAAAACTCACAGCTGTGTTGTTCCTGAGGTTTCCATTCACAGGATTAGTCCAGTTATGTTGGCTGTTGTCTTGGTGCTCCATTTTCTACATCATATTTATAGTAAAAATAAAAATAATATCTACATGATGATATATAACCTAAACCTCTACACAAAGATAACCTTGCAAACACACAGTTGTGTATGTCTTGTTCAATAGTATTAGTCCTATGGGGTAGCCTGTTCAACACAATTGCTCTAGCTTAACATCCAGGATAGGGAACACACTACATTAGTCTCTCAATTTATACATTTTTATTTTTTAAACTACCAAAGTTTAACCTTTGTATCTCTGCTGTTTGACATACACACTTAAAACATACCTCTCTTAACTGTTTTTAAGATGATCTCTTCACACACAGTAACATAAACATGAGGCTGCATCGTACAGTTGCCATGACCTGTGGGATTCAAGTGGTACTAATTTCCCAGCCTTAATCAACAAACTTGTTGTGCTCCGACAGACAGACGATGAATCTTCAGGTTCTTTCCCACTCACGGTGGAGACATCTGAACCTCTTTCTCTCTCTGTCTCTCTCACCAGCCCTGGACCTGGACTATGTCTGTGTGCAGAGATCACATCTGTTTCCCCACAGTCCCCATTCCTGAGATGACCAGAGTTTAGACGAGTGTGACAGAGGTCCAGGTATAGAAGCAAGTCCTCCTCGGTTTTGCCAGCAGTGTTGTCCCGAGGCTCTGGCTCAGGCTTTGCCTGTCCTATCTTTATGGAGCTGCATCATTATTAGCAGCTGAACAGCAGTCTATTCATTCTGCTCTTAGCTGGAACTGAGACACACAATACTTACACGCACAAATACTGCGGTTTACTTATCTAGATTGTGCTTTAGGGATATTTGTTTGAGTAGTATACTGTATGTGCTGTGCTGTGTTCATGGCAGTGCAGGGTCATTTGGTCATCAGTAAGTCAGTGTGAACACAAGAGAAAGATAAAGAGCAAAGGCAAACAGGTTTTATAGCCTATGGGTGCAAACACTACAGGCGATCAGGTGAAGCTGCTCCTCAGTGACTGGTCCCGTGACCACACCACTAGTGTCCCTAAAGGACCCTGTGTATTCCCCTCAAATCAAAAGGATTTTTTCCAGAACAACTTCTTGAAATTCATGGTTGATGTCATTATCTTTTCATTCCTAGTTTTGAAGGAGGATTTGATCATATACCTTCTATAGTTGTGTGGCAAAAATGGAACAGGAGGAAGCTGTGGAGTTTTAGACTGGAGAGTGCTTCATAGCACACACTGGAGACTGGAGAGTGCTTCATAGCACACACTACATAGTGTCATCTGAGAAGTTGTAAACAAAGCCAGCTGAGGAATCTCTCTCTCTCTCTCTCTCTATCTTTCTCTCTCTCTCTCTCTCTCTCTCTCTCTTTTCAGCAACATTCTATGCTGTGAGTCACAGGTGAAAGGTCTTTGGAAGCATTGTATATATAAGAGAAATCATATACAGTCCCGCTCAGCAGTATTGGCACCCCTAGTGAATATGAGCAAACAGGGTATGAAAAAATATGTCTGTGCTGTTTATCCTCTTGGTGTTTCACTCAAAATATTCACAAAAATCTTACCTTTACATTGAAGTTAAATTATTGTAAGAGAAAACAACGGTTGAGATTAAATAAATATTTTTTACAAAAACATGTGTACCACTATTATTGGCACCCCTAGAAAAATCTTATAATTGAAATCTAACTGAAGTATATTTCCAGTCATGTTTTACATTTTTAAGTTCACCTGTTTAATTATGAACTCTTAAGAGGTTAACCATGACTTCCTGTTCCACTGATGTACAAATATGAGATGACACAGGCCAAATTCCATTAGTCATTCATCACAATGGGAAAGACCCAAGAACACAGTGACGATGTGCAATAAAAAGTTGTTGAGCTGCACAAATCAAGAAATGGACACAAGAAAATCTCGTACCAGTTGAAAATACCCATTTCCACTATCATGGAAATAACAAAGAAGTTTAAAGCGTCAGGTGATGTTAAGAATCAGCCTGAAAGACGATGTGTGTGTACATTGACCCCACGCACCGTGAGGAGGATGGTTCAACTGGCAAAATAATCTCCAAGGATCACAGCTGGAGAATTGCAGACATTAGTTGAGTCTCGGGGTTAGAAAGTCTTAAAAAGCCTGTGCTGTCAATCAACAACAAACTAGAGTGCCTACAGTTTGCCAAATGGAAGTCAGACTTTCAATGGGACTGAGTTAAATGGTCAGATGAGACCAAAATAAAGCTTTTTGGCAAAAACAACAAAGGTGGGTTTGGCGTAGACAGAAAGATAGCCATACAGAAAAGCACCCCATACCTACTGTGAAGTATGGTGGCCGATCTTTGATGTTGTGGGGCTGTTTTTCTTCCAAAGGCCCTGGACATCTTGTTAGGACACATGATATCATTGACTCGATCAAATACCAGCAGATATTAAATGAAAACCTAACAGCCCCCTCTAGTAAGCTTAAAATGGGCCGTGGTTGGACCTTCCAGCAGGACAATGATCCGAAGCATACCTCAAAATCAACACAAAAATGGTTCACCGGCCGCAGAATAAAGGTTTTGCCATGGCCATCACAGTCCCCCGACCTAAACCCAAAGAAAATCTGTGGGATGAGCTGAAGCCGAGTCTACAAGCGTTGACCTCAGAATCTGAAGGATCTGGAGAGATACTGTATGTAAGAATGGTGTCAGATCCCGTGCCATGTGTTCACCAACCTTATCAGGCATTATAGGAGAAGACTCAGAGCTGTTATCTTGGCAAAGGGAGGCTGCACAAAACATTTAATTAAGGGGTGCCAATACCTGTGCACACATGTTTTGAAGAATAATATTTATTTAATGTAAAAAAAACAACCTTTTCTCTCAATTATTTTACCTCAATGAAAAGGTAAGATTTTTATGAATATTTTGAGTGGAAGACCAAGAGGATAAACAGCAAAGACATATTTTTTCATAGCCTGTTTGCTCATATTCACTAGGGGTGCCAATACTGCTGAGCGGGACTGTACATGCTTGATCAATTGTGCAGGAAAATATTTATTATAGCAATGCAAACCAACTTATAAAGCTTTCTAAGAAACCAGAGAATAATTCAAACGTGTTTGCTTGTACAGAGGATGCAGCAAGCAAGGGTCTTCTGCTCCTCATGTTGACATAAGGTTTTTATGTTTGTAATTCATCAGCCTAGCCATCACTTCCTGGTGAGGCCCCTTCTCGTGTTCTCTGTATCACCAACTACAGCCACACACACACACACACACACACACACCACAGACTGCAGGGTGTGGGGACCATCTCTCCTTTTCATTCCAGTCGGTAAGATAACTATTTGCAGCATGCTACTGTGTACAAAGTTAATAGAATATTCAGGATGTTTTGTCATATGGTGCCTGCTAAAATGATAGGCTGTAAAATGATGTTGATTGTTGATGTTTCCTTGCAAATGACTGTCCTGACTCTCCGAGAGTGAGTGAGTGGAAGAAAAGCACTGACTTGGATTTGTTTGCTGGAAAGTATTTTTTACAACTTGTTGAAGTATCAGCAGATCATACTATTTAAGCTATTTAAGTCTAGGCAGAGTAAACTGTGATTTTGATTTAACAGTGCAGAAGATTGCCAGAGGGCAGAACGTAAGCAGTTATCTATGTTGTACTATTTTGTAAATACTTAAAGAAAATGGGTAATATAGAATGGGAAATAATATTAGATTTTCTTTCTTTTTTATGTGATTTGTATAACTTAGAACTACCTTTCTAGCGTTTCATCTCATCTTCATCTATCTACGGGTATACATTTAAAAACAGATTAAAAAGAGATTAGAGACATAATAAGGCTGTCCACAAGAGCGAGCCCACGAGACAGAATGCAGCATCAGTTAATTGTCCTGGTTCTTGTCTTGACCAGACGATCAATACATGAACTTAAGGTTCCCTGTCATTAGCTCCATTTTCCTTTGGATAGTTTCCTGGGATCCGATTGAAGCCGTTTCATAACCTATGGCTATGAAGGGTTACTCTCAGTTTGTGTGGAGATCACCAATTGTATATTTTCTAGAAAAGCACGAGATGGACAGCATATTAAATATTCTTCTTAAAGGCGTGCCCTGTGATATTGGTGAAAGGTTGTTGATATTTCAGCTCAGAAGCCAATCAAATTAAACCCCTCTCTTCCGTGCTCCTGATATTGATTTGTTGGACACAGAGCCAGGGTTGGTTACAACCACCAGAGTGATTGTGTGAACACACATGGAACAGACAGAGGAGCAGTTCACTGAATTTAACAAAAAGAGTATTGCATTAGAATCGTCAACTTGTATACCTTGAAGGCGACAGTCTGCGAATCATATGTGTGTGTATTATAGAGTCTGTGTTTTCCTCTTCTGAGATTCCTATTTACTAACCCGATCCACAATCTCTTTTAGTTGCATTAGCGTTGGACTGCTCAGGACGGAGAAGAAAAAACAAACAAAACAAAATGGAGAAATTGTATAACAAAACCGTGGAATTCTTCAACATGACAGATTTTAATGACCTCAATGTGACTATGTCTCTTCACTCCTGGGTGATTTTGCCCATAGCTCTGCCTACGTTGTGTGTGGCCATATATGGATTATGCTCCCTGATAAAGGCTGATCATGTTGCCCCGGTTTACGTCATCAATCTTCTCATCTCTGATGTACTTCAAGTATGTGCCAAACCAATCTGCCTCAGCGTACCACCTAGTGGGGTAATATATGAACTGGTGGTATTTGCCTTCACTGTGGGGGTGTTGGCAAGCACTGTCTTTATGGTATGCATCGCTGGAGAGAGATACGTCATGATCGCCCACCCCCTGTGGTACAGATTTCACAGGACTATCACACAATCACTCCTCTGCTCTTTCGCAGTGTGGATGGCCACTGTTGCAGTCATGGCTGGTACTGTGTTAGCATCTGTAACAGAGGTAATTGGGGTGGAGAATGTGGTTGTATGCACATCTGTCGGGTGCCTTCTCCCTTACCCATTTGTCATGTTCTTCTTTGTGGGGACATGGAGGGCTCTGTCCAGGTCCCAATCTGTCTCTCCTCGTGAACAGCGAAGGATTATGGGAACTCTGGCCCTTGTTCTGATCATCTACACTGCACTCTTCCTACCTAACCTTGTTCTGATGGTGATACTGAAAACCTTTCCTGGGCTGATCACAGACACTCTCTTCCAGCGCCTTGTGGTGTGGTCTAGCACTCTCCTGTCCCTGAACCCCATGGTTGATCCCATACTCTATGTGTTCATGAGGAAGAAGAATGTATTTGTCCTGCCCTGTCGTCGATGTCGCCGTTGTGGTCATCACAAACAAACAGAGCAGGGAGAGACAGAGTTTTCCCCTCCGCTGTCTGCCAGTATCAGCGCTGGTGAGACGCACGTCTAAAAACAAGGTTCACAGGAGACAAACTTGCCAGAGCCATGGAGAACATAGCATCTATTATCAATGTCTGCACTGAAAACAAAGTGGAATATGTAGCAGATGATAAAGTGTTTATTCTATGTTGCCCTCCACCTGTCATCAAGGTTCCTGCTTCCACATAGATAGCTTTAATGGTGTGATCTGCCACTCAAACTCCCCACTCAGGTTAATATGCATTAGAGGATATGAGCTCATTGAGCGTGAAATATGTGCAGTGTTTATAGCTTCGTCGGAAGAGAAGGGGACTAGCAACCCTAAGCTAACAGGTTCATTTCCTAGAAGTACCTTAGTCCACATTGAATGAATGTTGCTTTGGATAAAAGTGTCTGTAATGTAAATAAATGTAACATACAAAACTTCACGTGTTGAGCTATTTGTTAATGACCCATTGCTTTGAGGTGCTCACTTTCTTGTCCAATGAGTTTAATTTGGTGAGAAACACCAAACATTACGTAATACTGACATTCACAGGGATAACTGATGACTGACTGACTGACTGACTGATTGACTGACTGATTGATTGATGTGTCTGAGGGTACAGGTTCGAGTACAGTGCTCACTACACAGGGTACATCCGTGACCCGGATAGGTGTGAGGTTAATGGTGGCCTGCAGCTACAGTGCCATGCAGTCAGTTGGCCTCACCACCCGATGCCTTGAGAGACGTGCTGGCGACAGACACTAGCACCCATGGCTTTTAGCCTTGCTGCCTTGCTATCAAGCCTGTCTAAGGGTGTGGTTTTGAATCCAGCACAAGACTGAGGTTTTCACAGTGCTGGGCAGCAGTGTACAGTTTTTCAAATGAAAGATTACATCACTTCCTGTCTTACTCAACAGGATCTCATGTTACCTCAACTGAATCTGACTCAGGTAATACAACACCATTTTGAAAATACCACTTCAAGACAAATCTTCAGTCATATGCCATTTCAAAGAATGAACGTTGTTGATAATGCGGGGTGCCTAATAAACTGTCCTGTTCCTGTTGTACTTGTGTTCTGGTAGTTGCTTTTTAGGAAATTCTACTTGATTCTACTGTTGATACAGGCTACAGTTGAATAAACGGGGTGATTCAATTCTGTCTTGAATGTGAAGTTTTTCCATAATTATAATCTCTTTCATTCTGGCCACTATTGTGTCATAAGGTTCCAGGAAATGTCCTCATTGTGTGCTTGCACGCTCATGCTAATTGTCTCATCTGTCCAAAACATGAAAGCCTGTGTCCCTCTCCTGTGAGTTTTGTACATGGTGATGTCATTAATTGGACCATTAGACAACAGAAAGATGAACATAAATAAAAGCAGTATGCCATTATCCAATTGTATCTCATGGATAGAATGTCATGAGCAGGAAAATAACTGGTTTAAAGGTGGTGCTGCAGGGCCAGGCTTTGGCGTCATATGAAGCACAACACTGGACATGTGACTGGTTGATTTGGGTGAACATACGGTCCCGTTTCATTTTTGACTAATTGACTTTAGTGCTGCGCTGTGTACATAAAGGTGCCGTCCATGATTCTGGTGAAAGGTTGTTGATATTTGAGCTTAACAGCCAATCAAATTACACCCCTCCCTTCTTTGATCCTTGTTCGTTCTGAGTCATTATGTTCATGTCCCATTTATAGAGCCAGGACTCTTTCTAAACACCAGAGGATTTTTGAGCGCACACACTGAATGGACAACTAGAGGACCAAGAGAAGCAGTTCGTTGAACTTGCCAAAAAGGGTATTGGATAGAATTGCAGACTGCACCTTTTATACTTCTATCAGGCTAATTAATGAATGAAGACATTGCATTAATACAAGTTTATGCTGTTAGAAGATCTTCGGTGTAGATATAAGCTAATGATTATTGTTAGGGTGTGTAACGTCTGAAAGTTAATTAAGAGCACTGTCACAGCACATGGCCTTATATAGTCAGTTCATATTTGCTTGTTTGTTTATTTCCAGTCAACTTTAGACTCCCAACTTTGTTCCTGACCACCATCCTGCGTGTCCTTACTGCAGCGGATGCGGACTGCTCCAAGACAACATTGCGTCTCATGATGGAGAAGTTCTACAACCTCACCCAGAAATACTTCAATCTCACTGACTGGGTGGACATTTACTCCTCCATGTCTCTTCACTGCTGGGTGATTTTGCCCATAGCTCTGCCTATAGTGTGTGTGGCCATATATGGATTACTCTCCCTGATCAAGACTGATCATGTTGCCCCAGTTTACGTCATCAACCTTCTCATCTATGATGTGCTTCAGATATGTGCTAAACCAATCGCCCTCAGTGTACCACCTAGTGGGGTAACATATGAACTGATGGTATTTACCTACTCATCAAGCCTGATGGCTTGCATTGGTTTTATGCTGTGCATCGCTGGAGAGAGATACGTCATGATCACCCACCCCCTGTGGTACAGAATTCACAGGACTATCACAAAGTCACTCCTCTGCTCTTTCACTGTGTGGATGACAGCGTTTGTTATAATTGGTGGTATTACGATGGCATCTGCTGCTTTCGCTGTTGAGATTCACAGAGTGGCGTTGTGTCTGTGTATAATTAATCTTCTCCCTTACCCATTTGTCATGTTCTTCTTTGCGGGGACATGGAGGGCCCTGTCCAAGTCCCAATCTGTCTCTCCTCGTGAACAGCGCAGGATTATGGGAACTCTGGCCCTTGTTCTGTTCATCTACACTGCACTCTTCCTGCCTTACATTGTTCTGATGCTGATGCTCCAAATCTTTCCTGGACTGATGAAAGAGAGTGGCTTCCAGCGCTTTGCGGTCATGTCCAGCACTCTCCTGTCCCTGAACCCCATGGTTGACCCGATACTCTATGTGTTCATGACGAAGAAGAATGTACTTGCCCTGCCCTGTCGTCGAAGTCGCCATTGCGGTCATCACAAACAAACAGAGCAGGGAGAGACAGAGTTTTCCCCTCCGCTGTCTGCTAGTATCAGCGCTGGTGAGACGCACGTCTAACGCTGAGGCTTGTCTAATAAACAAGGTTCACAGGAGAGGAACTTGCCAGAGCCATAGAGACGTGGCATCTATTATCAATCTCTGCACTGAAAAAAAAAGTGGAGCAGATGATAAGTGTGTGTATTCTATGTTGTTGTCCACCTGTCCTCAAATCAAACTTTATTTGTATGGCACATTTCATACACGGAGGTACCACAATGCACCTCACAGTAGGAAAAACACTTGTAAAAAACACACAGATTTTCCAGAGATAAATAAACGGGCAATGACGTACGTTCCTGCTTCCACACAGATAGATTTAATGGTGTGATCTGCCACTCAAACTCCCCACTCAGGTTAATATGCATTAGAGGATATGAGCTCATTGAGCGTGAAATATGTGCAGTGTTTATAGCTTCGTCTGTAAAATAGGGGACTAGCAACCCTAAGCTAACCGGTTAATTTCCTAGAAGTGTACATGTATACCTTGAACCGCATTGAGTGTTGCTTTGGATAAAAGTGTCTGTAAGGTGAATAAATGTTATATAAAAAATGCACGTGTTGATCTTTTGTTAATGACCCATTGCTTTGAGGTGCTCACTTCCTTGTCCAATGAGTTTAATTAGGTGAGAAACACCAAACATTACGTAATACTGAAAATATCACACACTAGCACCCATGGCTTTTAGCCTTGCTGCAGGGGCGTTTCTAGGATTCAAAGAAAGGGGGGGCTTAGCCCCAAGGGGAGTTGGATATTTGCGCGCATAGCGCGCAACATTTTTGGGGGGGCACATTTGGGGCCGCAGATATCCATTGTTTCAGAAAGTTCATAGATTGGTTGAATCAGAGAAATTGTGATTTTGCTCTTTAGTTTTGCTTGCATTTAGTATATGATAACACGAGACAGAATTTCAGGGTCACGGTGAAATTTGACAAAACAAATATGAACTTTGCTCAAATAAAGAGAGAGAAATAATTGACCTGCTTGTACAGGAAAGACGGATAAACTAGCTTTCATATCTGCTCCCAAATCAAAAGAAAGAACAAAGAATGGAGAGGTGTCGATAGTTATTTCTTGTATTTCGAATTTGCTCGTTCACACTCACTGGGACAGTTTCTAACAAAATAGCTAGCTAGCTAGCTTAGTGTAAACATAGCCCACTACAATGTTCTCTTCAATTTACCTGAAGGAAACCTTAATTTTAGCAGTTAACAATCGTTAACAACTACAGCCACATTCTGTAACTACCTTTACTTACCATTTCACTCCATGCATCATTTACTTTGATCTAAACTCCTCGGCTATAATCTTGGATGTCGTTGAAGAGACCTTACTTGGCTGAGTGAGAAAACCAGCGGCAGCAGCCTCCGTGAGATCCCCGTTATATCGTTAATGATATGCTATTGGATTGTAACTTTAAGGGGGAGAAAACCTACAAACCAGAAGGCACGCAAGCACATATGCAGCATTATAATTATAAAAAACGTGTCCATGTGAGAAACAATCGTTTAATTTAATGTCATCACCAAAACAAAACAAAAAAAAGGTTTTTTGTTTGTTTTTTTTAAGCCAATAATGCCAAATCATTTTGAGGGCGCTGAAGAACATTTTAGGGGGGCTTCAGCTGCCCTGCTATCAAGCCTGCCTATGGGTGTGGTTTTGAATCTAGGACAAGACTGAGGTTTTTACAGTGCTGGACAGCAGTGTACAGTTTTTCAAATGAAAGATTCCATCACTTCCTGTCTTACTCAAAAGGATCTCATGATACCTCAACTGAATCTGACTCAGGTCATTTCAGACCCATTTTGTAAATACCAGTTCAAGAAAATCTTCAGTCATATGCCATTTCAAAGAATGAATGTTGTTGATGTAAGAAATGAAGGAAGTTTTTTTGTTTCTGATGCAGCAATCTTTATTCCAGTTTAGTGCAGTAACGAAGCACATACAACATAGCCTACTCCGGATTCAGCGGTGAAGGTGTGAACAACAAGCAACTCCAATTCCAGCCATATATACTGTTTTATGTCACCTCCTATTAATGTATATAAGCAAACTTTGTAATGCAAACAGGTTTGGCAGCCTTTTGTTATTCTGTATGATAATCAGGCTTCTCTGACAGAGATGGTTCTCAATGGCCTTCCCCATTCCCATACTATAATGAATTGCAGTCACTCACACCTCAGTTTGCTTCCTGACCCCAGGTTACTGTGCATATCAAGTGTGTGGACCTTTCCTTTGTTACCATGATAAGATTGGCATTTCGGATATTCTGCCGGCCAACTTTTGGTGGTCACAGCAGCTGCTTGATCATGCATCTTACATTGATAATGCGGGATGCCTAACTAACCGCCCTGTTCCGGTTGTACTTGTGTTTTAGTGGTTGCATTTTAGGAAATTCTACTTGATTCTACTGTTGATACAGGCTACAGTTGAATAAACGGCATGATTCAATTCTGTCTTAAATGTGACGTTTTTCCATAATTGTAATCTCTTTCCTTCTGGCCGCTATTGTGTCAAGATTCCATTGGGGATTCTAATTGTGTATTCAGTGGCATTATACAATACAATTACATGCATTCAAATTTTCTCTATTTGAAAACACTTAGTCCTGCCTACTGCTAAAAGTGGTGGTTAAACTCACTGAAATTAAATTCTGCCAACGTAAACACACAATAATGGTTGTCCATGGAATGAATAGGTAACTAATCATCTCTTGGCTTGCTAATAGATATGAAGGAGGGGAAATGTCTGTTCTTGTTGACACAGGACTGTTTGACGTTAATCATTTTAGTCAACCTAGCCATGAGTACCACTTCCTGCTTCCCCACTCCTTCTGCACAGGCTCAGCATCATTTCTCACAGGCTGTAAGATGGTTTGACGGTCCCTCTCTCGGTAAGGCCTCAGTCTCTTCACACATTTATTGAATTCAATATTACAGACACTTGCATGTTGGAAAGAAAGTAGTTATTACAGTCAATATGTCACGCGCTGCGTATGCTTAGAACCCTAAAAATGTAAAACTAACTAACAAGGTAAGATTGACTGAGATGTCTGCTCAAAATCGGAAAATGCATCCTGTTCAGATGGCTTTCAGTTTTCAGTTGCCAATTGTGCTTAATCTCTGTATTAATTGAAGGAAATGTGATGGCTGACAATGACAACAGTTGCCAAGTGATCATCTCTATGCAAGTTTTCTTTAGAGAACTAGGCTCATAAAGGTTTATAGATTTATACGCTGCCTGTAAACAGAGAGATGATTTTAGAGAGATATTTGTTTTTCAGTTTTTCGGTAGTTATGGAATACTGCAAGACATTGATGTTGTTGTAACAAATATAAAACTAAGATGCTGCTAGTCTAAAAACAATGGCTTCTTTTTTTAAGCATAACGGATAAATCAGTTTCATCCTGCACATTCGGTCCTTATTGTTTGTTTGGCTTCAGTCTATTTTCAGTATTTGTTTAGATCCCTTCTGCTTGGGATAAACCAATGACTAAAACACCCTAATGCACGCTATACAGAATGTACCAGAACATTCAGAAACACTGAATGTTGTGCTGTTTTACAAAGTAGGTAGGTCATCTAACGTTTCTTTAAAAAAAAAAAAAAGATTGAAATTAACACATCCTAACCCTCCTTATCCTTTTCAATATTAGGATTGTAGTATGATGTTTAATGGAAAGAATCCTATCCCATCAAAAACAGCATTCGTAGTGTCCATTATCAATCATTCAAGCATTATAAACAACAGCAGGAAATATCCTCATTGTGTGCTTGCATGCTCATTTCTAATGTTATTGTCTCATCTGTCCAAAACATAAAAGCCTGGGTCCCTCTCCTCTGAGTTTTGTACATTTTGACATTAGACAACAGAAAGATGAACATAAATAAAAGCAGTATGCCATTATCCAATTGTATCTCATGGATAGAATGTCATGAGCTGGAAAATAACTGGTTTATAGGTGGTGCTGCAGGGCCAGGCTCTGACGCCATATGGAGCACTGGACATGTGACTGGTTGATTTGGGTGAACATGCGGTCCTGTTTCATTTTTGACTATTTGACTATTTGACTTTAGTCCTGTGCTGTGTACTTAAAGGTACGTTCCATGATTCTGGTGAAAGATGGTTGATATTTGAGTTTAACAGCCAATCAAATTACACCCCTCCCTTCTGTGATCCTTGTTCGTTCTGAGTCACTATGTTCATGTCCCATTTATAGAGCCAGAACCCTTTCCAAACACCAGAGGATTTTTGATCGCACACACTGAACGGACAACTAGAAGACTATGAGGAGCAGTTCGTTGAACTTGTCAAAAAGTGTATTGGATAGAATTGCAGACTGCACCTTTTATACTTCTATCAGACATATTAATGAAATAAGACGTTGCATTCATACAAGTATGCTGTTATAAGATCTACTTCAGTGTAGATATAAGCTAATGATCAGGGTGTGTAACGTCTGAAAGTTAATAAAGAGCACTGTCACAGCACATGGCCTTATAAAGTCCTTTCATATTTGCTTGTTTGTTTATTTCCAGTCAACTTTAGACTCCCAACTTTGTTCCTGACCACCATCCTGCGTGTCCTTACTGCAGCGGATGCGGACTGCTCCAAGGCAACATTGCGTCTCATGATGGAGAAGTTTTACAACATCACCCAGAAATACTTCAATCATACTGACTGGGTGGACATTTACTCCTCCATGTCTTTTCACTGTTGGGTGATTTTGCCCATAGCTCTACCTATGGTGTGTGTGGCCATATATGGATTATTCTGCCTGATCAAGACTGATCAAGTTGCCCCGGTTTACGTCATCAACCTTCTCGTCTATGATGTTCTTCAGATATGTGCTAAACCAATCGGCCTCAGCGTACCACCTAGTGGGGTAACATATGAACTGATGGTATTTACCTACTCATCAAGCCTGATGGCTTGCATTGGTTTTATGATGTGCATCGCTGGAGAGAGATACGTCATGATCGCCCACCCCCTGTGGTACAGATTTCACAGGACTATCACAAAATCACTCCTCTGCTCTTTCACTGTGTGGATGACAGCGTTTGTTATAATTGGCGGTATTACGCTGGCATCTGCTGCTTTCGCTGTTGAGATTCACAGAGTGGCGTTGTGTCTGTGTATAATTAATCTTCTCCCTTACCCATTTGTCATGTTCTTCTTTGCGGGGACATGGAGGGCCCTGTCCAAGTCCCAATCTGTCTCTCCACGTGAACAGCGCAGGATTATGGGAACTCTGGCCCTTGTTCTGTTCATCTACACTGCACTCTTTCTGCCTTACATTGTTCGGATGCTGATGCTCCAAATATTTCCTGGACTGATGAGAGAGAGCGGCTTCCAGCGCTTTACAGTCATGTCCAGCACTCTCCTGTCCCTGAACCCAATGGTTGATCCCATACTCTATGTGTTCATGACGAAGAAGGATCTACTTGTCCTGCCCTGTTGTCGAAGTCGCCGTTGTTGTCATCACAAACAAACAGAGCAGGGAGAGACAGAGTTTTCCCCTCCGCTGTCTGCTAGTATCAGCGCTGGTGAGACGCACGTCTAACGCTGAGACTTGACTAATAAACAAGGTTCACAGGAGAGGAACTTGCCAGAGCCATAGAGACGTGGCATCTATTATCAATATCTGCACTGAAAACAAAGTGGAATATGTAGCAGATGATAAGTGTGTGTATTCTATGTTGTTGTCCACCTGTCCTCAAATCAAACTTTATTTGTATGGCACAATTTCATACACGGAGGTACCACAATGCACCTCACAGTAGGAAAAACACTTGTAAAAAACACAGATTTTCCAGAGATAAATAAACGGGCAATGACGTACGTTCCTGCTTCCACACAGATAGATTTAATGGTGTGATCTGCCACTCAAACTCCCCTATCAAGTAAATATGCATTAGAGGATATAAGCTCATTGAGCGTGAAATATGTGAAGTGTTTATAACTTCGTCGGTAAAACAGGGGACTAGCAACCCTAAGCTAACAGGTTAATTTCCTAGAAGTGTACATGTATACCTTAAACCACATTGAGTGTTGCTTTGGATAAAAGTGTCTGTAAGGTGAATAAATGTTATATAAAAAATGCACGTGTTGATCTTTTGTTAATGACCCATTGCTTTGAGGTGCTCACTTCCTTGTCCAATGAATTTAATTTGGTGAGAAACACCAAACATTACGTAATACTGAAAATATCACACACTAGCACCCATGGCTTTTAGCCTTGCTGCCTTGCTATCAAGCCTGCCTATGGGTGTGGTTTTGAATCTAGGACAAGACTGAGGTTTTCACAGTGCTGGGCAGCAGTGTACAGTTTTTCAAATGAAAGATTCCATCACTTCCTGTCTTACTCAAAAGCATCTCATGATACCTCAATTGAATCTGACTCAGGTCATTACAACCCCATTTTGTAAATACCAGTTCAAGAAAATCTTCAGATATATACCATTTCAAAGAATAAATGTTGTTGATGTAAGAAATGAAGGAAGTTTTTTTGTTTCTGATGCAGCAATCTTTATTCCAGTTTAGTGCAGTAACGAAGCACATACAACATACTCCGGATTCAGCGGTGAAGGTCTGAACAACAAGCAACTCCAATTCCAGCCATATATACTGTTTTATGTCACCTCCTATTAATGTATATAAGCAAGCCTTGTAATGCAAACAGGTTTGGCAGCCTTTTGTTATTCTATATGATAATCAGGTTTCTCTGACAGAGATGGTTCTCAATGGCCTTCCCCATTCCCATACTATAATGAATTGCAGTCACTCACACCTCAGTTTGCTTCCTGACCCCAGGTTACTGTGCATATCAAGTGTGTGGACCTTTCCTTTGTTACCATGATAAGATTGGCATTTTGGATATTCTGCCGGCCAACTTTTGGTGGTCACAGCAGTTGCTTGATCATGCATCTTACATTGATAATGCGGGATGCCTAACTAACCGCCCTGTTCCGGTTGTACTTGTGTTTTAGTGGTTGCATTTTAGGAAATTCTACTTGATTCTAGTGTTGATACAGGCTACAGTTGAAAAAACGGCATGATTCAATTCTGTCTTAAATGTGACGTTTTTCCATAATTATAATCTCTTTCCTTCTGGCCGCTATTGTGTCAAGATTCCATTGGGGATTCTAATCGTGTGTTCAGTGGCATTATACAATACAATTACATGCATTCACATTTTCTCTATTTGAAAACACTTAGTCCTGCCTACCAGTGGCGGTTCTAGACCATTTTTACTAGGGGGGCCAAGGAGGGGCCAGGGTTTAACCAGGGGGGCACATAAAAAAAAACGCAACAAATGATATTTAAAGATTAGAAACTTATATTACTTTAAAAACATATAAACTTGTATAACTTAACTTAACATTATAAGAATGAGTGCAGGTGTAACTTAAGAGAGGTATGGCCATAAAAAATGAAAATGAAAAATACAGTAGCCTACAGGGTGCAAATACAGAGCATTGTCAAACGTTCTCTCAACGTTTGACAATGTGTGGGCGGGAACCAAAGCAAGAGTGGCTCTTCTCTGATTGGTCCTGATTTGACAGCAGGAGAGTCTCATATTCACGACAACCGCTTACCAAAACTCCGTTAAGTAGCTACATATGTCTTTGTATGAACCGACCCGAAGTAACGGTACCCATAACACCTATTTTTATTAAATACTAGTGGTGATTGTGGCATTTGACCCACGATCACTTTATTAATTCCAGGAAAAAGAGTCAGTTCTCATGACAGTCGATGTTGTCTGCCCCTCATGTTATTAAATGTTATTGTAGCTGCTAGCTAGTTTACTGCTGATCTAAGATTCCTGCGCTATCAAGAAGCCTTTGCTTGCTAACTGTTGTAGCTAGCAGTGTTGCAAGCAGTGAAAACACCCTGATCATGAGATATCTTAAATTAATTACACTGAAGTCAACTTTGAAAACTCAGCAGCAAGAGC
This sequence comes from Sprattus sprattus, assembly GCF_963457725.1. Taxonomy (NCBI): domain Eukaryota; kingdom Metazoa; phylum Chordata; class Actinopteri; order Clupeiformes; family Clupeidae; genus Sprattus; species Sprattus sprattus. The sequence continues at coordinate 18,216,551 of NC_137910.1, read as the reverse complement.
TAGCAATCAATCTAGCTTCTTGCTAGTGCAGGAATCTAAAGCAAGCTATAGCTAGACATGTTACCTACTGGCAGATAACAGCAACTATGTCACGAGAACTGACTCTTTTTTTTATCCTGGAATTAATAAAGTGATTTTGAAAGACTGTGTATGATCCACACAAATTCTTGTGGTCGTGAAAACAAATTTGTTCAGTTTGTCTACTCTATGACAATGTATAACATCTGGGAAAGTCAACAGGCATAGGATATTTTTTTTAATCATATTCCCATCTTTTGGTTCTTAAAAAAAACGCTGTGGTTATTTTCTCTGCCTTTGTGTGGCAGAAAAATCACCAACTCATCCGGTAGACAGTTGTATATGATCACTATTGTTACCACTACAGGCACAGGCAGACTACTAGCTCCTCTTAAGAACCAGCGATCCATTAATGAAACGGAGCGAGCCAAACATTTCGTAGCTCCTCTTTCCAAAAAGCACCACACATGGCAAACTACAGTGATAGGGTGCTCCGCTTTAATTTACCCGTGTAGAACGTTGTGTCGCACTAGTACCGCTTTTGGCGCTCGTTGTAAAATCATAATAAATTCATATTTTGTTTTATTTGGTCAGCACGGGGTGGCCGCAGGGGTGGCCAGGGACATGTCTACGGGGGCACGGGCCACCCCAGGCCTCCCTGTAGAACCGCCACTGCTGCCTACTGCTAAAAGTGGTGGTTAAACTCACTGAAATTCAATTCTGGCAATGTAAACCAACAATAATGGTTGTCCATGGAATTAATAGGTAAATAATCATCTCTTGGCCTGCTAATAGATCTGAAGGAGGGGAAATGTCTGTTCTTGTTGACACAGGACTGTTTGACGTTAATCATTTTAGTCAACCTAGCCATGAGTACCACTTCCTGCTTCCCCACTCCTTCTGCACAGGCTCAGCATCATTTCTCACAGGCTGTAAGATGGTTTGACGGTCCCTCTCTCGGTAAGGCCTCAGTCTCTTCACACATTTATTGAATTCAATATTGCAGACACTTGCATGTTGGAAAGAAAGTAGTTATTACAGTCAATATGTCACGTGCTGCGTATGCTTAGAACCCTCAAATGTAAAACTAACTAACAAGGTACGATTGACTGAGATGTGTGCTTCGACTCAAAATCAGAAAATGCATCTTGTTCAGATGGCTTTAATTTTTCAGTTGCCAATTGTGACAATGACAACAGTTGTCAAGTGATCATCTCTATGCAAGTTTTCTGTAGAGAACTAGGCTCATAAAGGTTTATAGGTTTATAGATTTATACGCTGCCTGTAACCAGAGAGATGATTTTAGAGAGATATTTGTTTTTCAGTTTTTCGGTAGTTATGGAATACTGCAAGACATTGATGTTGTTTTAACAAATATAAAACTAAGATGCTGCTAGTCTCAAAACAATGGCTTCTTTTTTTAAGCATAACGGATAAATCAGTTACATCCTGCACATTCGGTCCCTATTGTTTGTTGGGCTTCAGTCTATTTTCAGTATTTGTTTAGATCCCTTCTGCTTGGGATAAACCAATGACTAAAACACCCTAATTCACGCTATACAGAATGTACCAGAGCATTCAGAAACACTGAATGTTGTGCTGTTTTACAAAGTAGGTAGGTCATGTAACGTTTCTTAAAAAAAAATATTGGGATTGTAGTATGATGTTTAATGGAAAGAATCCTATCCCATCAAAAACAGCATTCGTAGTGTCCATTATCAATCATTCAAGCATTATAAACAACAGCAGGAATGTGTGCTTGCATGCTCATTTCTAATGTAATTGTCTCATCTGTCCAAAACATAAAAGCCTGGGTCCCTCTCCTCTGAGTTTTGTACATTTTTACATTAGACAACAGAAAGATGAACATAAATAAAAGCAGTATGCCATTATCCAATTGTATCTCATGGATAGAATGTCATGAGCAGGAAAATAACTGGTTTAAAGGTGGTGCTGCAGGGCCAGGCTTTGGCGTCATATGAAGCACAACACTGGACATGTGACTGGTTGATTTGGGTGAACATACGATCCTGTTTCATTTTTGACTATTTGACTTTAGTCCTGCACTGTGTATTTAAAGGTACGTTCCACGATTCTGGTGAAAGATGGTTGATATTTGAGATTAACAGCCAATCAAATTACACCCCTCCCTTCTGTGATCCTTGTTCGTTCTGAGTCATTATGTTAATGTCCCATTTATAGAGCCAGGACTCTTTCTAAACACCAGAGGATTTTTGATCGCACACACTGAACGGACAACTAGAGGACTATGAGGAGCAGTTCGTTGAACTTGACAAAAAGGGTATTGTATAGAATTGCAGACTGCACCTTTTATACTTCTATCAGACGTATTAATGAAATAAGACGTTGCATTCATACAAGTACATGCTGTTATAAGATCTACTTCAGTGTAGAAATAAGCTAATGATCAGGGTGTGTAACGTCTGAAAGTTAATAAAGAGCACTGTCACAGCACATGGCCTTATATAGTCCGTTCATATTTGCTTGTTTGTTTATTTCCAGTCAACTTTAGACTCCCAACTTTGTTCCTGACCACCATCCTGCGTGTCCTTACTGCAGCGGATGCAGACTGCTCCATGACAATATTGCGTCTCATGATGGAGAAGTTCTACAACATCACCCAGAAATACTTCAATCTCACTGACTGGATGGACATTAACTCCTCCATGTCTCTTCACTGTTGGGTGATTTTGCCCATAGCTCTGCCTATAGTGTGTGTGGCCATATATGGATTACTCTCCCTGATCAAGACTGATCATGTTGCCCCAGTTTACGTCATCAACCTTCTCATCTCTGATGTGCTTCAGATATGTGCTAAACCAATCGGTCTCAGCGTACCACCTAGTGGGGTAATATATGAACTGGTGGCATTTACCTACTCATCAAGCCTGATGGTTTGCGTTGGTTTCATGCTGTGCATCGCTGGAGAGAGATACGTCATGATCACCCACCCCCTGTGGTACAGATTTCACAGGACTATTACAAAATCACTCCTCTGCTCTTTTACTGTGTGGATGACAGCGTTTGTTATAATTGGTGGTATTACGCTGGCATCTGCTGCTTTCGTTGTTGAGAATCACAGAGTGGCGTTGTGTCTGTGTATAATTAATCTTCTCCCTTACCCATTTGTCATGTTCTTCTTTGCGGGGACATGGAGGGCTCTGTCCAAGTCCCAATCTGTCTCTCCTCGTGAACAGCGCAGGATTATGGGAACTCTGGCCCTTGTTCTGTTCATCTACACTGCACTCTTCTTGCCTTACATTGTTCTGATGCCGATGCTCCAAATCTTTCCAGAACTGATGAGAGAGAGAGTCTTCCAGCGCCTTGCGGTCATGTCCAGCACTCTCCTGTCCCTGAACCCCATGGTTGATCCCATACTCTATGTGTTCATGAGGAAGAAGGATTTACTCGTCCTGCCCTGTCGTCGATGTCGCCACCGTGGTCATCACCATCAAATAGAGCAGGGAGAGACATGTCCTACCCTGTCGTCAGTGTCGCAACATACATAGGCACAGACAGAGTTCTTTTTAACTCTGCCAACAGGTGTGGGTGATAGAGAGACTTGTGTTTCTAACTCTGTTAACAGGTGTGGGCGATAGAGAGACTTGTGTTTCTAACTCTGTTAACAGGTGTGGGCGATAGAGAGACTCGTTTCTAACGGCCCATTCACACAGTTCCGTCGGAATGTGTTGATCCGTAAAGGGCGACGGATCCCCATTCACTTTGAATGGGTGTCGTCATCCTTTGTCGAACTGAATTGTGGCTCCGTTCAGTTTGGCAAAGGATGATGTCACCCCATTTAAAGTGAATGGGGATCCGTCGCCCTTAACGGATCAACGCATTCCGACAGAAACGTGTGAATGGGCCGTAAACTGAACAAATGTCTGATCAGGAACCTGACTGAATAGTCAGAAAACAGGCACACAATTTTTCCCCCAATTATTTCACAAACAAATCTAAAAACAGTGCTACATGTAATGCAGATAGCGTTCAGTTAGTCAGTTTTCTGATACTTTTTGATCTCTCTCATAAAAGAGAGAAATTATGTCCTTCCTGGACTTAAAGGTGTACTTTTAGAGGGTTCTATTTTACAGTGGTAAGTTTTAAAACAATGCATTGCATTTCAATGGTCAAGACAGCAAAAGGCTAAGTTTAAGTTGTATTTGTTAGAAGCAACATGTTAACTGTAGTGCATCCCATGACACCACATTTCCACTAGGAAGTTACACGCTTTGTCACAGTGAAACGGCACAGATTGATATCTCCTCAGTGTGTTGAAAGCTTTACCCTGCCAGTCACTCTACGTCAATCTGAAGAAGGCCTTGCTGTTTAGACATTAAGTATTACATTTGACAGTAAAGACAAAGTAAGTCCATGTCCATTATTAATGTATGAATCTTTACATATATATATACATACAGCCGCGGAAAAAATTAAGAGACCACTTCAAAATGATCAGTTTCTCTGGTTTTACTATTTATTGGTATGAGTTAAAGTAAAGTTAACATTTTAGTTTTATTCTATAACATTTCTACCAAATTTCAAATAAAATTAAAGCTGCAAGCAGCGTTGAGCGGACCCGAGCATGCGCGCGCACGTCGGGGAAGGCGCTGGTCGATGGCCGACGCGCACTGCACAGCCTTCCTAGTTATACAGTTGAATGGAGAGGGAGAGAAGAGGAGCCTTGGAACCTTGGCGCAGGTGTCAGTGAAGCACAGGTGCAAGCCAGTTTAATGACCCTATTATGATGTCATAATGCCACAGAGTTCTGCCATGCAAGTCTATGGGGAAAAAAGGGGAACAATAGTTGAACAATAGAACAATAGTTGTGCTGAGTCATAAAAGTTTGAGGGTCTGCCACGCCCACACCTTTGAGATTTTCAAAAATCCGTACATGCATTTATCCCCTATGGCTGAAGAGTATCCTGACCAAGTTTGAAGGCATTTCCATTAAATCTGTAGGAGGAGTTTGATCAGATGCGAGGTGTGTAAACGGGCAAAAACAGGCAAAAACGCAGTCAAAACGCACATTCAACTCAAAATTCCTGTTGACCTGCCACCATGGCGACAATACACTTTTTGGTGCGTCTGGGCATGACAAAAAAATGTACTGAATTTGTTTTGAGCTATGCCAAACTAACCCCAATGCATAGGGGTATTTGCAATGTTCTAGGGGGCGCTACAGAGCCATTTTGCCCCGCCCGAAAATTCTTTGAACGCAAAAGATCTTAGATTTCCCGGCATAATATCCCTGCCAAATTTCCTGAGTTTTCCATAGAGTTTCGCAAAGAATAAAAATAAGAAGAAACCATACAGTTACAATAGGGCTTCGCTGCTTAAGCAGCTCGGGCCCTAAATATTGTCATTTAGAGCATTTATTTGCAGAAAAATGACAATTGGTCAAAATAGCAAAATAAATGGAATGTTTTCAGATCTCGAATAATGCAAAGAAAACAAGTTCATATAGATTCTTAAACTACACAATACTAATGCTTTAACTTAGGAAGAGATCAGAAATCAATATCTGGAAACACCGCATCTTTTTTGTTATTTTGACCAATTGTCATTTTTCTGCAAATAATGCTCTAAATGACAGTATTTTTATTTGAAATTCAGTAGAAATGTTGTCAGTAGTTTATAGAATGAAACAAAAGTGTTAATTTTACTCAAACACATACCAATAAATAGTAAAAAAAGAAAAACTGATTATTTTTATAAAGTGGTCTCTTAATTTTTTCCGCGGCTGTATATACAATGCCACTTGAAAGTATGTGAACCCCTTGAGCACTTGAGCACCCCTTGAGTTTTGTGCTGTTTTACCATAATTTTTCATTTTTCTCACCAGTTTCACCAATCACCAATTTTCAACAGACATAAGTTCTGTTTCCTGGCATTCCTACGCCATCAGTGGACACTGCCATAGGTGGGCACGGCCATCAGTGGGCACTACCATCCATGTGCCAGATTTAGACACCGCTGCAGTTTGAGTTGTGTCAGTGTGTGTTTGGGTGCTTCCGCTGCGTAAGGGCTGCTTCCTGACTGCTGTGATAAAATCAGGAAAAATTCTGTGTCATAGTGCAAAACTGCCTCTTTATAGAGGGCTCTTTGGTACTGTTAGACACCAGTAACTTGGTGACTGCTAAGAGCCGAGTATCCTCTGGTAAGGCCAGGAACCATTCTCATTGCTTTTACTTTACGGTTCAAGTGCTTGTCCATGTGTTGTTTTTTTATCAGGTGAAGACTGTTTGTGATTTAGAGTTAGGAGAGACATGCTCAGCAAAGTAGTAATGCTTGATTTACACAAATGAACATCACTGCAACTTACAACTGTAACTGCAATATACCAAGTGCCTAATTTGTTTTAATCTGTGTAAAATGTTTGCTATGTGATATGTCCAGAGAGAAAGTGAAGACGAAGAGGAGTTTGAAATGGAGGAAACCTTCAACCAAACCTTCAACCAAATCACCTTAGACTTGGATTCAAGATATGGGGTCCTGTCAGCGGTCAGCTGGATCACACTAGTTGTTGCCTTGCCGATTACATTTGTGGCCATTTATGGACTCTATTTCTTCATCAAGGCTGACCATGTTGCTCCGGTGTATGTCATAAACCTTCTTGTCTCTGATGTGGTTCAGCTATGCGGAAACGCCCTTAGCACAGTGTGGGAGCCATGGTATGCCTTTTATTTTTTTGGCCTGATGGCAAGTGTTTGGTTTATGGTGTGCATTGCTACCGAGAGATACATCATGATCGCCTACCCAGTGTTCTTCCGAAATATTCGAACCATCAAGAGAGCTATCCTTGTGTCATTCACTGTGTGGGTGGGGACTGGCATTACAATGGTGATTCTTGATGGTGATGACACGGCTGACTTCTACCGTGCTCTGCCTTTTCTGCTCCCCTTTCCCTTGTTGACGGGGCTTTTCTTGGGATCGTGGAGGATTCTCTCGCAGTCCCGCTCTGTGTCTCCCCGAAAGCGGAAGCAGGTTCTGGGCACCCTGGCCCTCGTGCTCTGGATCTACATGCTCTTTTTCCTGCCATACATTGTGATTGATTTAGTTGTGGTTCTGCCCGACATGAGAGAAAAGTCTACGGTGCGCTACCTCCACCTCTTCTCTGAGGTTCTCATGTCCCTGAATCCTGTGCTGGACCCCGTCCTGTACGTATTCATGCGGAGGGACGCTAAGGACATCCTCCGTGCTTTCCCCTGTTTCCGCCGGGTCCAAAAATGCAGAGAGCAATCAGACACGCCCTACACCAACAGCACAGGTGTCATTGATGCAGCAGAAACCCCAGTCTGAGTAAGGAACCACTGAGAGTCAATGATGCCTTCCAGAACTCCTCTGATAGTATGTGTCAGAACGCTCCCCCCTATGCCCTTTGCCCCTGAACTGTGTTTTATTTTCTTCTGTTTTCTTAATGCTGCAGCCAAACACAAGTTAGTCCATCCCTTTCATTATTTGTCCTGCATGTTCAACAGTTCCCCATCCTCATGAATAACAGTTTAGTCAGACTGACGACTGGTTCAGTCATTTTATGAGATACAATGAGTATTGCTTTTTACAACATGTAAATTATATGCAAAATGTTTTCTTTTAAGCTGATGTTCTGCGTAGTATCAACATGTAAATCTAATCACAGTGAAAAGCATGACAACATTATTGCTGCATTTGAGTAAGAAATATTGAATACAGTGATGCTACATTTGAATGTTACTCTTCGGTTGTGTTACTCATATATGATAAAGTTTAAGAGTCTTTTGCTGTCTGTCACAATACCAACAACAAAGGCATTCAACTTACTGAACTGAATGATGTAGAGATAAAGAAGTTGTGAAATCAGTCACCTGCTTCAATCATTCATTACATTAAAACAAACCACATGACATTTTTGTTTTATTGAGACTATGGAAGGCTAGAGCATACTTAACATAGTCTGTCTATCACAGTGCTGCACTGATAAAGAATATGAGGTATAATGTTGTGACATATATAAATGACATAATATGAATAACGAATAACATTCTAGAGGAGCTTCTGCTCAGCATCTGTAGCCTATAGCCTTCACTGCAGTGTAGGCCATGCGCTCTCTACTGGTGAGAGCAGGAAGGACCGGAGTACTGGGGTAAGACGACCTTTGAAAAAATAATCAGGGTTTTGAGGGAGGTAGGGGACCGGAGTGTCTGAAGGTGACAGCAATGAGAAATGCAGAAATCTGCTTTTTAAGAATATCTTGTAAAAAAATACCTGAGCAGTATGCAATTTACTTACTACAGAGTAAATTGAACATGCATTTGTGTTTGACCACTAAATAGTGAAGCCTATCAGAGCAATGCACACACCGCATTCAGCTCATACAAACAAGCACAATACGCACACGCTATCAACACTATGAATTGCTTTTGTGCATGCGATGCGAAGAGCATTTTGTATTTGTCATTGCAAAAACGAAACCCAATCAGTGGTGTACTGTATAATATTCAGCAGAGGACAGTTGTTTCGCCCCAAGCGCCCTCTGCTGGTCAATCACCGCAAAATAAAATGTAGTGTTATTTCCTGGTACGTCACGCGCACGTTCTGCGCTCCACGACCACTCCAAAGTAAACACAAAACCTCTCACTGCTGTTAATTTAATGGCAGTCAATGTAAACCTTACTCCACTGAAGAGAAAACTGCTTGGTGAACTGTAACTGCCTGATGAACTTGGGGAGTCAACACACCTTCATCCAGGACGTGCATGTAAGTTCAACGTCACACTGGTAGGCTAAATACGTCTGAGGACAAAGTAGAGAATGAATCAGTGTTGCCAACTTAGCGACTTTGTCTCTATATCTGGCGACTTTTCAGACCCCCTTGGCGACTTTTTTAGCAAAAAGCGACTAGCGACAAATCTAGCGACTTTTTTTTTTTTTCATTTGGTGGATTTTTGTGTTGACAAAGCACTGAAAAAGCATCTCACATATCCTGTTCTGCAGTTCATGTTACAACTGATCTCACGAGAGCTGAGAACAGCGAGGGCTGTCATGGTCTCCTCTCCACTCACATAGCGCAGTCTGACGAAATAACAGCAACATATTAGAACTTTGTATTCGCGGGAAAAATATTAGTGTTACCCCGTCAGAATTGCATATTGTGCGCATCCGCAGCTTATTTACATATTATGCAAATTAGTTGATTACGTCATCTAGCGACTTCTGGCGACTTTTCAGAGGGTTTACAGCTACTTTCCTCACAGAAAAGTTGGCAACACTGGAATGAATGAAGGGGAGGGAGAGAGAAATAGAAAGAGAAACAGAGAGAGGATTGCTGTGGAATCTTTGTTTGTCCTCTGGGGTTTGTTCCTCGTCAACTGGTTGAGCGTAGAGGCTGAACATTGTTGAACTTGGAGGTTGTTTACAGCTTGCTTATAGTGTCACAGAGTGTCGATTCTTAGGAACTAGAAGGGTTCATGGACGCAGCATCACCATTTGTTATTCTACTGCCACTACTTACAATACTTCGGCAATCGGCATGTGAATACCTGCGGCATTGGATCCATCAACGTTGACGGATTCCACATTTAAATGGGTTGACGTCATCCGTTGCCGAACTGAATTGTGATTCTGTTGTGTTGCTTGCGGCAAAAGTTGAGAAAAGTTCAACTTTTCGAGAGGCAACGCATGCGTCAACCAATCAAGTAGTATTTTTGCAAATACGGTAGCGCAAGATGTTTGTTTTACTTTTTTTTCTCAGATTTTTTAAAAGTTACCGACAAATAGACAATGTTCAATGTGAAAACCCCTTTGTTGTAACTGAAAAATACTGTTGAGGTGCGAGGTGTCTGAACTATGGAGTAAGGAAGCTGTCAGAATGTTCGTGTGTATAAAATAGATAGCCTATGCGTGCATATTTTTTGAAGTTGAGCAGAAAATAAATATTTGTAAATTCGTGAATTCGTTATATCTCGCAGGTGGAAAGCTAAACGACGTCCCCTAACATCAACGAACTTTGCTAATCTAACCTGTGGGATCGATGTATCCTCTGCTCAATAATAATGTCTGTGGTGATGTATGGAAGTGGTGACGTATTTCTGACAGTTTAGTCACGTTTGTGAATTCGTACTCGTAGGCCTACTGAAGGAACCGTAAATGTGAAGTTGCATTTGAACTGAACCACCTATCCAATCTTATCATGGAAGCAAGGTAACTACCCACAAGGTAAACAGCTCTCTAGTGCGTGATCGGTTGTTGACCTGTTAATCTCACTATAAACGTCTCCATTATCACAACCCTATGCGCCAGATACGCTCTCCATCATCCGTCGTTCCAATCAGCTGACATCTGGGTGATTTCTGAGTTGGCATATTTGACTTGTTTGATCTTAAAGACAAATCACAATAACTCTCTCGACTTCAGAGTGAAAGAGCTGGCTTGTGAGTGATCAACGAACCAAAATCTAGAGGACTACTTCTTGGTTAATTCTGTCAAAAAAATGTATATGATTTTAAAATCATTATAGTTTATAAACATTTCTGATAAACAGGAGTGTAGAGTTTAGAGACATAGTGGAAAATGCAATAAAGAAAGAGACAACTTTTTATATAAATGTTCACATATAGTACTAGATTTCCATTCAATCAATAACATGGACAAGCTGACTAAAATACTTGGCCAGCACCCAGTTTGTCAAAGCCTGCCATGACCTGAGAGACAGTGAGTAGTTTAACCATTTAATGTTTGATCTTTTGTATGGATAAATCTGAATCCCCGCTTATGTGTGTTCCTGTTTATCTGTTCCTTCCCAGTTAGCTTCATTGTTGCTCGTGCTTTGACCTTGACAACTCTGTACATGAATGGCCATGCCAATAAAGCTATTCGCGTTTGATGATTTAATGAATTAATGATGTTATTGTACTCTACATGAATAATGTTTCTTTGTCTCAGTGTCTTCAGCTTGCTACAGTTCCCACTTGAATGGATATAGACTAGCCTCTTAGAAAATAAATGGACTAGGTTGTTGTTTAATTTCCATTCAATAATTAGGCCCAATCCGTGTAGTATGCAATAATGCCATGTTCTGTACTATGAAAGGTCATAGAAAATGCATTAAAGGTCCTTGAAAAGTTTTGAAATGTTGTCAGTCAAACGGGTGGGAAGCCTGTGTCCAGACTCTGAATATACTTGTTTCTGTGGGCAAAAGTGAGCAACAGGACAATAGTAATACGGAGTGATTCACAATGCACTGGGCAAATACTTAGCTTGTCATGTCAGTTTGTTATCTGTGGACAGCATGTCTCTTCAGCAGGTCTCGGGAAGACAATGCAGGTCACTGGATTGGCTGTTGCATTGGGACTGACCACTGGGTACCTCTTCGGTGCATTAGCAACTGAAGTGATGAAGCTTCTTGGCTTGGCAGTCACCTCGCCATGGTTTCAGGAGATGACACACATCCCTGAGGAAGATCAGTGTGGCTGCCTGGTAGCAGCATTCCACATGGGCACCATTGCAGTGGGGTTTGCATTCTTACTGGCTAGCCTGGTTGGACCCTTTGCCTACAGGGTTCTGCGGGACCAGAGGGGAGAGAGGTCCAGAGGGAAAGCCTTGTGCCTGGCTGCTACAGCAGCTCTTCTGAGTCTCACGGTCGCTGGGGCCACTCTAGGAGCCATAGAGGGCAAAATGGCTGAAATCCTGTTCTACGCTTTTACATATTTTGTAATCCCTCTGTTTCAATTGTTGTGTCATTTAATGTTTCTTACTTTTATGCGTTTTTGTGAATTCAATCCTCTTGTCCAAAGTTCCATCTTGGCGCTATTTGCTGTGTTTTATCCAAGTGCTTTAATGTGTCCTTTCGCTTTAATGGAATTAGGACCTGGTGCATGCCTGTCAATAGTCATACTGTTAGCTGCAATGCATTTATTGCTTATCTGCAATGTCTCATTATGTACAAACTGCACCCCTTGCTTTAGTCTGTTGCTAAGCATGCTAATAGCCAAAAATATTTTACACAATGGCAGGTTCGTGTCCATTGGCCCACATGACAACATGACAGTGAGCACACACATAGCTGATGCCATCTTCACAGGCATGATGGGCACACACCTGTTTGCTGTGGGAGTTGGGGCGATGCTGCTCGTATCATTGGGAGTCAGGGAGGAGGGCAGTTTAGTGTCTGGGGCAGGGGCAGTGGCTGGCGGAGGGGTAGTATTTGAGGCAGTTAGGAGGGTCCCTGTTCTGCTGGGGACATGGGGCACATTAGGGGCACTGCTGGGGGTATCAGGGGCAGTAGGGGTAGCTCTATCTGCAGCAGGGGTAGCTGCGCAGAGGTATGGAGGAGTGGTAGAAGGAGGGGATAGAAGTACAGGAGAGATGGAAGAGAGGGAGGGGGGTGGAGGAGAAGCTTTGATACATGGAGGAGGGAGAGATAGAGAGGGAGAAGAGAGATGTGTAGATGAAGGAGAGAAAGATAGAAATGGAGGAAAAGAAGATGAACAGGGTCATGGAGAAGTGATAAGACAGAGAGATAGCAACAGAGGAGAAGTGATCCGACAAAGAGGAGAAAGAGGGGGAGGAGAGAGACAAGGAGATGAGAAGAGAGGGGAGAGAGATGGTGTCGAAGAAGGGAAAAATGGAATTGTATTAGGAGTGCATTTCATTCTACTATTACCCCTGATGTACATGGGAACTGTTATTGCATGGGTTATGGCCATGCCAGTGATCGTTTTGGTAACGGTGCTGTTTGCCGGCCACATTTTTGTGCTTTGGACGGTGGTCTCAGCCATTTGGATGCGCGACTTCGTCTCTCTCCTTAGTCAGCCGCATAAAAACCCCAGCGTGGTAATGGTAATGCCAGTGATCATTTGGGTATTGGTGCAGTTTGGCGCCTTCATCTTGGTGCTTTGGGCGGTGGTCTCAGCCATCTGGATGCGTGGCTTCATCTCTCTCCTGAGTGGGCTGCATAAAAACCCCAGCGTGAGGCAGAGGGGGTGGCGCTGGTGGCTGAGGAGGGCACGAGTGCGGTTGGTAAGCGTGGTGAAGCAGTACTGCACAGCAGTCCGGGTGGCAGGCAGACGGGGGCTGCTGGGGAGAGTCATGGTGGCTCTAGGGGCAGCAGTAGGAGCTTCTCTGTCTGGAGGGGGTCAGGACTGGAGATTCAAGGCTTTTGTGGCCGTATGTGCCGCAGTTATTCCACTGACAGGTTACAGAGCTGTGGAAAAGCCACCAAAACCAGCTTCTGGGCCGACTGATCTCATGTTTCATGATTCTCTTTGAATGCTTTTAGAATGTACTAGAAGTCTGTGGCAGATGGAGGTGAAATGATCTTCATATGTTGACATTTGGGTTTGTCACTGTGTGGCATACTGGGCATTGTGAACTAACTATATTGTGTCTTTGTTCTTCGTGTGTCAATATTCAAACCCACGAAAACCTTTGAGAAAGTGACGGCATCAAAAATATATCATCTTCTCCAGCCCTCGTTCTGCGACATCTGTTTGATTCTTTCTCTGCACCACAATCCAACATCAGACACATTAACACACACACAAACTCACTTTTGCACACCACTAGACAATACCACACACTACCAGACTATACACACTACAAACACATTACCAGACAGAGACAAGTTGACTTTGGACCATCATAAAAATTGTAAATTGTTTGTGCTGTTAAAAGAAATATTTGTGCTACTATAGTCTTTAAGTTATTATTAAAGCATTATTTTGCCCACACGTGACGTCACCAGCCCCTGTCCACGTCCAAATCTCATCAAAATATGCTACGTTTGTGCTGGTTTGTGCTTATTATAAATGGTTTTTACAGCTTATTCTTCACGCACGTAACGTCACCAGCCTGTTCACCTCTAAATCTCATCAAAATAGTCTCTATCGTTTACAAAACAGCACTCTGCACCGAAAATAAATAATAATAAACAATTAAATAAATGATTGTAAAACGTTCTCCACATTTTTTGCAAGTATCAACACCTGACCTCACCTGAAGCCATGATGGTCCAGCTGCTGCTTCCTCAACCTGCACTACATCTGCACTGGATTTCTGAGTTTCCTGAATGCATTTCAAAATAATGCCATAATGAACAAAATTACCTAATGAGAAGTACATGCAGTGCATTTATTTTTTATTCTGAAATTATTTTTTAATACCTAGGGAATTGGTTCAGATTTTATGGAGCTGTACTAGGTTTACATCATCTGTACTGGATTTTCTGAGCAATGAAATCATTTATTAAGTAATTATATGATGGATCAATTTGGGCATTCAAAGTTTAACTATAATAGTATATTAATGTATTCTCATAAAAGCCAGTATGAATGATAACATTCATAAGAAACATTGTCTTAACATCGCTTAAAAACCAGCAATTCAATGCAATCTTTACAAAAATGGACAATTCAACGTTGAAGGATCCCGATTTTGAATTGCGTGACTTCATCCGTTGCCGACCTGCATTGTGGTTCTGTTGCGTTGCTTGCGCCGAAAGTTGAGAAAAGTTCAACTTTGTGTCAACCAATCAAGTCGTATTTATGCAAAAACGGCGGCGCAAATTGTTTGTTTTACTTTTTTTGCTTAGATTTTAAAAAGTCAGACACTGTACAATGTAAAAACCCCGTCATTGTTACTGAAAAATACTGTTGAGGTGGGAGGTGTCTGAACCACCTATCCAATCTTATCATGCAAGCAAGGTAACTACCCACAAGGTAAACAGCTCTCTAGTGGCGTGATCGGTTGTTGACCTGTTAATCTTACTATAAACGTCTCCATTATCACAACCCCATGCGCCAGATATGCTCTCCATCATCCGTCGTTCCAATCAGCTGATATCTGGGTGGTTTCTGAGTTGGCATGTTTGACGTGTTTCATTTTAAAGAAAAAACACAAAAACTCTCTCGACTCAGAGTGAAAGAGCTGGCTTTTGAGTGTTCAACAAACCAAAATCTAAAGGACTACTTCCTGGTTAATTCTGTCAAAAATGTATGTATTTAAAATCATTATAGTTTATAAACATTTCTGATAAACAGTGTAGAGACATTGTGGAAAATGCAATAAAGAAAGAGACAACTTTTTAAAATATGTTCACATACTGTATAGTACTTGATTTCCATTCAATCAATAACATGGACAAACTGAGTAAAATACTTGGAGAGGGCCAGCGGCGCCCAGTTTGTCATAGCCTGCCATGACCTGAAAGACAGTGAGTAGTTTAAACATTTAATGTTTGATCTTTAGATGGATAAATCTGAATCCCCACTTATGTGTGTTCCTGTTTATCTGTTCCTTCCCAGTTAGCTTCATTGTTGCCAGGGGCGGAGTGGCCATCGGGAGCACCGGGACTTTTCCCGGTGGGCAGGTCGGCCAATGAACTCACATGAATCACCCTGCAGGCCGGCCTTCGCAGCCGTGTCAAGTGTATGAGCGGCCCATTGAGTTGTCGTGTCCGTCAAATCTTGGTAGCGTTAAAATCTCCAAGTTCTCCAAGAGTTACACGACAAAGTGGTCCAACCAATATTTATTGCACTTTTTGTCTCTCTTCATCTCACTCACGGTGGGTGTTAAACTCACTCTCATGAATCCAGCCTACTGATTTTTTTTAGCCTCCTATATTGATGTAATTCTTTTTATTCAGACGCTACATTACTTTCATGACCACAAATATAAATTGGCCAGCGATTTAATTCGTTGTTTTGTTCATAAATTAATTTACAATGGTCGGAGCAGAGCCTCATGGGAAATGCGTATCGTTCTGCCTTTATCAAGTGAACGTAGGGAGTTAAATTAGCGGCTATCAGGGAGAGAGAGCAGGTGAAGCGGACCTGATGGAGGGACATGAGAGAAAGGAGAAAGGAGGGGCCGAAAAGGCCAGACTGAAAAAGAAGCGGATGCTGGAGGAGAGTGCATCAAAATGAACAAGAATTACGGATTTATTCAACCAGGCGTCAACTATGCGAGTGAGTTGACAGGACACATTGTTGCGAATTAGCATAACATTTGAGCCAATACAGGACACGATTTGTTCTGTATTTCCATAAATGTAGCCTACATATACAAATACACATGTCTGTCACCCACATATCAACATTAAATCTAACAATAATTGTTTGTGTAGTTGATATATGGGAGGTGGAGGGGATGGGTTGGGCTAGTTTTGGGCACGTTGTGGTCCGGTGGTGGGCCGGTGCAGTCAGAATAGTCCCGGTGGATTTTTGTGTCCCACTCCGCCCCTGATTGTTGCTCATGCTTTGACCATGACAACACTGTACATGAATGGTCATGCCAATAAAGCTATTCACGTTTGATGATTTAATGAATTAAGGATATTATGGTTCTTTACATGAATAATGTTTCTTTGTCTGAGTGTCTTCAGCTTGCTACAGTTCCCACTTGAATGGATATAGACTAGCCTCTTAGAAAATAAATGGACTAGGTTGTTGTTTAATTTCCATTCAATAATTAGGCCCAATCAGTGTAGTATGCAATAATGCAGAAAATTTGGTACCACTTTACAATAAGACTCCATTATAAATGGTTTATAAATGGTTTATAAATAGGTTATTAATTAGGTTGTAAACCCTTTGTAAGTCATTAAAAAGCCCTTATAAATGAGTTATAAACACAGTTTTTATACATCGATGCGGGCTCACTATTTGGGAAGATCCCCATCTTGGCAACCCACTGTCTATCCCTTAACTTGCTCTACTAGCCCAATTGCACCACTCCCTACCATTCTTGTATCTGTTACTAGAGATAAATCCCCAGGAGGAGGGGGGGGGGGGTCACAATGTGCCCCCCCCCCCCCCCCCCCCAAATAAAAACACTTTACAATAAGGCTCCATTTTGCCAGTTATAAATCTTTGTAATTGATTACTAGATGATTATGTGTTTCACACTTTACAATAAGGCTCCGTTTTGCCAGTTATAAATGTTAGTAATGATTAATAAAGGGTGATTTGTTGTGTAATGAGTAGTAAGCAGTAACTTGATCTTGGATGGATGGATACTTTATTAATCAAGGTCCCTATTTGCTATTTGCCGTGGGCGTGCTGGTCTGTGACCTTCTGACCTATGTCGTCATGTCACTAGCTAATAAAGAAAGCACAATTCAATATTTTTAGTTTTGTTCTATATCAGCAATGGAAAACCAGATGAGCCCATAGTGTGCATCCCATGTAATTAAATTGAAAATTGAAAATAAATAAATGGATGTTGTGTCTGGATGCAACTGGATGTCCTAAAAATTTCCCTCTGGATTAATAAAGTATCCATCCATCCAAGATCAAGTTACTGCTTACTACTCAATACACAACAAATCACCCTTTATTAATCAGTAACTAACATTTATAACTGGCAAAACGGAGCCTTATTGTAAAGTGTTAAACACATCATCATCTAGTAATCAGTTACAAACATTTATAACTGGCAAAATGGAGCCTTATTGTAAAGTATTTTTTTTGGGGGGGGCACGTTGTGTGTCTGTTACTAGATATTACTAGATATGAACCCCCCCCCCCCCCCCCCAGTATCTAGTAACAGATACAAGAATGGTAGCGTAACTGTGTAGAATATCGGCCGCTTTGTTAAGAAATCACTATACTATGTATATTTATAGATTAACGTTAGGTATAAACTTACCCAAACCATCGGTTTTCGAGAGAGATTTTTGTCATTTTCAACTTGTACGACTCGTTTAACACCGTAAGAAACCGTATTTCAAAATATTTCTGTTAATGTTTACGGTGACACGTTTTGGAGAAATATCGAACACTCCCACTTTGTTCCACATACCGCGTTGAATTCGTGATAATAATATGCTTTTCCTCTTGCTTTGACATATCCTGGTTTAATTTCTGTACAAATGCCTTAGTCACAATATGTTTTGTCAAGAAAACATTTATCTCAATAGTGTTATTTTTGTTTAATTAGGGTATTTTGTGGGCTTTCTTTGACCTGATTCAGTTGTAGGTGCAGTCTATTCACTTAAACCTGCACAAAACAAACATGGCGTGATTATGTATGTTATGTATTAAAAATTAAGACATCAATATAAGGGTATTGTAATTGTACTATTGTTAGTGGAAATACAAAATTTTTATCTAATTCAACTTTGTTTTAGGTAAACTGTAAACGCAACTACGGAAGGCGAACTTCTTCCGTCCAATTTCTCAACTAGTGCCTTTCATATTGACATGGTCTAAACGACCAGAGTAATCGGATTTAATCTCTGTGAGCATCCGTACTTACATTACGTCATGGTATCTGTTTTGGCATTTGATATGACAGTTTAAAATGACAGTTAAACTTCATCTTGGAGAACTAATCCGACGGTACAACTTAAAGACCAAATGAAATATTCGTCGCGCCACTGAGTGTTCCACACTATGAGGTACACGCAAAAGTGCACTATAAAATAAACACTATTTCGCAAGCTTAAATTAGGTCTATCATTTTTTCCACAAGTAAAGCTTAAATGCCATATTTTTGTGGGAGCTTACGTTTCTCTCCATTGGTGACCGAAGTTGATCACGAGAGTGAATGTAAACATGACAACGCGGTATGCGGACGATATTCGACGCGTGCTGATATTCGACACCGTTCCGCTAGGGAGTGTGCAATTGGGCTAGTAGAGCAAGTTAAGGGATAGAAAGTTGATTGCCAAGATGGGGATCTTCCCAAATAGTGAACCGGCATCGATATACAGCCGCGGAAAAAATTAAGATGAATGGTCACAAGCCATGAAAAGAAGCCGAGCTGCTTGAATTCTTGCGCCAGGAGTAGCATAAAGTCACCCAACGGCAATGTGAAAGACTGGTGGAGAGCATGCCAAGACACATGAAAGTTGTGATTTTAAATCAAGGTTATTCCACCAAATATTGATTTCTGAACTCTTCCTAAGTTAAAGCATTAGTATTGTGTAGTTTAAAAATGAATATGAGCTTGTTTTCTTTGCATTATTCGAGATCTGAAGACACTGCATATTTTTTGCTATTTTGACCAATTGTCATTTTTCTGCAAATAAATGATCTAAATGACAATATTTTTATTTGAAATTTGGTAGGAATGTTGCCAGTAGGTTATAGAATAAAACTAAAATGTACATTTTACTTTAACACATACCAATAAATAGTAAAACCAGAGAAACTGATAATTTTGAAGTGGTCTCTTAATTTTTTCCGCGGCTGTATATAAAAACAGGACATTAGTAATACGGAGTGATTCACAATGCACTGGGCAAATACTTAGCTTGTCATGTCAGTTTGTTATCTGTGGACAAATTCCCAATAGAAAAATTAGCTGTGTTGTGACAGCATGTCTCTTCAGCAGGTCTCGGGAAGACCATGCAGGTCACTGGATTGGCTGTTGCATTGGGACTGACCACTGGGTACCTCTTCGGTGCACTAGCAACTGAATTGATGAAGCTCCTGGGCTTGGCAGTCACCTCGCCATGGTTACAGGAGACGACACACATCCCTGAGGAAGATCAGTGTGGCTGCCTGGTAGCAGCATTCCACATGGGCACCATTGCAGTGGGGTTTGCATTCTTACTGGCTAGCCTGGTGGGACCCTTTGCCTACAGGGTTCTGCGGGACCAGAGGGGAGAGAGGTCCAGAGGGAAAGCCTTGTGCCTGGCCGCTACAGCAGCTCTTCTGAGTCTCACGGTCGCTGGGGCCACTCTAGGAGCCATAGAGGGCAAAATGGCTGAAATCCTGTTCCACGCTTTTACATATTTTGTAATCCCTCTGTTTCAATTGTTGTGTAATTTAATGTTTCTTACTTTTATGCATTTTTGTAAATTCAATCCACTTGTCCAAAGTTCCATCCTTGCACTATTTGCTGTGTTTTATCCAAGTGCTTTAATGTGTGTTTTCGTTATAATGGAATTAGGACCTGGTGTATGCCTGTCAATAGTCATACTGTTAGCTGCACTGCATTTAATGCTTATCTGCAATGTCTCATCATGTAAAAACTGCACCCCTTGCTTTAGTCTGTTGCTAAGCATGCTCATAGCCAGAAATATTTTACACAATGGAAGGTTTGTGTCCCTTGGCCCACATGACAACATGACAGTGAGCACACACATAGCTGATGCCATCTTCACAGGCATGATGGGCACACACCTGTTTGCTGTGGGAGTTGGGGCGATGCTGCTCTTATCATTGGGAGTCAGGGAGGAGGGTAGTTTGGTGTCTGGGGCAGGGGCAGTGGCTGGCGGAGGGGTGGTTTTTGAGTCAGTTAGGAGAGCCCCTGTTCTGCTCGGGACATGGGGCACATTAGGGGCACTGCTGGGGGTATCAGGGGCAGTAGGGGTAGCTCTATCTGCAGCAGGGGTAGCTGCTCAGAGGTATGGAGGAGTGGTAGGAGAAATGGATAGAAGTACAGGAGGGATGGAAGAGAGGGATAGAAGTACAGGAGGGATGGAAGAGAGGGATAGAAGTAGAGGAGGGATGGAAGAGAGGGATAGAAGTACAGGAGTGGTAGAAGGAGGGGATAGAAGTACAGGAGAGATGGAAGAGAGGGAGGGGGGTGGAGGAGAAGCTTTGATACATGGAGGAGGGAGAGATAGAGAGGGAGAAGAGAGATGTGTAGATGAAGGAGAGAAAACTAGAAATGGAGGAAAAGAAGATGAACAGGGTCATGGAGAAGTGATAAGACAGAGAGATAGCAACAGAGGAGAAATGATCCGACAGAGAGGAGAAAGAGGGAGAGGAGAGAGACATGGAGATGAGAAGAGAGGGGAGAGAGATGGTGTCGAAGAAGGGCAAAATGGAATTGTATTAGGAGTGCATTTCATTCTACGATTACCCCTGATGTACATGGGAACTGTAATGGTGATGCCAGTGATGGTCTTGGTAATGGCACTGTTTGACGCCCACATCTTGGTGCTGTGGACGCTGGGCTCAGCCATCTGGATGCGTGGCTTCGTCTCTCTCCTGAGTGGGCTGCATAAAAACCCCAGCGTGAGGCAGAGGGGGTGGCGCTGGTGGCTGAGGAGGGCACGAGTGCGGCTGGTAAGCGTGGTGAAGCAGTACTGCACAGCAGTCCGGGTGGCAGGCAGACGAGGGCTGCTGGGGAGAGTCATGGTGGCTCTAGGGGCAGCAGTAGGAGCTTCTCTGTCTGGAGGGGGTCAGGACTGGAGTTTCAAGGCTTTTGTGGCCGTATGTGCCGCAGTTATTCCACTGACAGGTTACAGAGCTGTGGAAAAGCCACCAAAATCAGCTTCTGGGCGGCCTGATCTCATATATCATGATTCTCTTTGAAAGTTTTTTTCAGCACAGTTGCTTGGTGGGATTGTTTTAGAATGTACTGGAAGTCTGTGGCAGTTGGAGGTGAAATGATCTTCATATGTTGACATTTGGGTTTGTCACTGTGTGGCATACAGGTTATTGTGAACTAATATATTGTGTCTTTGTTCTCCGTCTGTCAATATTCAAACCCACAAAAACCTTTGGGACAGTTACAGCATCAAAAATAAATGATCTTCTCCAGTTCTCATTCTGCAACATCTGTTTGATTCCTTCTCTGCACCACAAATCAACACCAGACAGTAACACACACACACACTATTGCACACCACTAGACAAAACCACTCATTACCATGTGCTATACACACTACAAACACATTACCAGACAGAGACAAGTTGACTCTGGACCACATCTACACTACATCAGAAGACGCTGCTATAAAGCTAACCCACTACCCACTAAGGTCTATCCACAGTTCATCAGAAGACGCTGCTTTTATGCTAACCTCAGTGGCGTAACGTAGTTATGACGGGTCCAGGTGCAGGCTATTATGAATCATTTTACCGTCCTGTACCCTTTTTTTCATGTAACCGCCACCGCCACGCCCCCCACACACATATTCCACCTATAGAACTTGTCAGTGTTATTTCTTCGCTGGATATGGGTCTACATCAGTATAAAATAGGGGATGTGGATTGGTCCCCAGAAAGGACTGTATAGCTGGTTACTGAATGAATAGGTTACAATCGCCACAGGTCTGTCCGGTCAGAACAAGAATGGATGATGCCAAAGTCCAATGATGATGAAGGTTTATTGCACACACACATGAAGTGAAGAGATGATGAAGTGAACAGTGAACTGAATGAGACAATGAATATAATTATCGTTGTAAGCGACTTATATCCAATGAAGTTGACCCGTGGTTTCTATGAATGACATGAATCACAAGACGTACATATATTAACAATTATATATACAACAAGAATAAATATAGTATACACAATGGATGTTACTATACTATGATTATATGCGGATATGTTCAATTCACACCATGCCGCGTAACGGTGAACATTCCATATCTCAGTAACAACAGTAACTGATTGAACTGATAGTACCAAGAGTGAAGTACAACTTATACAGTTGACATGATAACTACACTAAATGACTTACATATATGATATGCACTGATATTAACAGACTCACTAATAAACACACATATGACAATAGAACACTCACAATCTTAATGACGCACGGCACATGAATGATAGTGAATGTCTCTGATTGATTCCTCCAAACTCCGTAGTGCTCCTCTCTCCAGCTCTGCTCCCACAAAATGGCCAGAGAGGGGGTCGGGCTTATGTAGGGGCGAGAGGGGCTGAGATGCATGTCCAGGCATGCCTCAGGGGGAGACTTGAAACGGTCCACCGAGCTATGTGGGTTTCCTTGAAACTGTCTCTGGGGTGGCCAATAGACAGTGGCATTCCACTGTTTACGACCCTCACAGAACCTAGGGATCAGCTGATAGGCTGACCTCTGCCTGGACCCCAGGCCCTGCGAGTGGCCCAAAACAGCAGGGTGCCTCAGCTGATGGCTCTGGGGGAGAAGCCTTTTTTACAATCAGTATTTTTGGCAATGCAACTTGGCTATTTAGATATAATATGTCTTTGGGCCACGGGCCCCCTAGACCCACAGGCCCAGGTGCAACCGCACCTGCTACACCCCCTATAGTTACGCCCCTGCCTTACCCACTACCCACTCAGGTCTATCCACACTGCATCAGAAGAAGCTGCTATAAAGCTAACCCACTGCCCCCTCAGGTGCTCTCTCTGCCGAAACTCGTGATGAACTGGTACCTGAACTCACTCACCTGTCATAAATGTTTTCCCTCTATCTTTTGAAATTGCGTACAGCTTCTGTCGTTTGCTTTGTGAAAACAGATCACTCCCTATCCAAAAGAGATGCAAGTTTCACACACATTTGAGGGGATACCATAACCTACAGTTGACTTGTAGAAAAAAACTGTGAAAAAATTCAAGGTAAGGAGTGTTAAATAAACAGGGTCAATAAACTTGTGTTCAAATTTTGATACGGCTGAAACATTTTCAAGGAAACTAAGACTTAGTCACACTTTCGTGAACTGTAATAACCATCACTGTATGATTACTTTTCTGATCACAACTTTTAAGTAGCATAGCAACAGGTACTCTCAGACTCAACTCAGACAGATATCAATAAAGTTTGCTGAAGAACTGAAAGCTGTTGAGGAATGTCAAAAGCCCAGGTAAAAGATGTAAGCCAGATGGAAACAAATTGACCTCATTGATGTGTCTCTGTGATAGGAGCTTTTGATTTTCATGCACAAACTCACCAGCACGCAGCCATGCAGCCAGGCGTACAGAGGTGGGATCATGACGGTTCAATATTTGACTGTGTGAAGAAAGTGTCACGGAAAGGTTGATAATACAAAGGGCCATAGAATTATTTACGGAGCTCAGCACTGGCCAGATGCCCTCTATCACACCTCTCATGCTGGCTTTTTTTACTAAACTATTTATTAAATATTAAATGCAACGTTCAGGTCGTAGAAAAATTCCCACCAACTGTTACGGCCACATGTGTTGTGTTCTTTATTTGTCACTTCCCTTTTCTGCCCAGGTTGTGTTCCCCATGATTGCCAGATGAGATGAACCCGGCCAGGTGATCAAGCAGCAGATAAAGACTCCAGTTTCCTGCTGCAGGAGAGAGGCTTATAACTTGGGGACTGATGGTCTTGTTGCCTCTTAGCCTGGGAGTTTATTGTACAGCTATGTTTGTCTTGTAGTTGTTAAATAATGTTGTATTAATAAATCCCATGGATTTGGTACTTTTAAAGGTGTTTTTAGTAGTTGATTTGGGTCAGTGGTGGAATGTTTGTTCGCCCCATACGGCCATTAAAGTTGGGGTGTAACAATTGGGGGCTTGTGAGGGATTGAACATCCATGAAGTAGATGTTTTTAAGGTTTTGTGAGTAGCTAATGGCCTTTGTGTTGCGTAGTGGTCATCTTTTAGTTTGATCATTTGTTGCTTCTTTAGTGCTTTTGACTGGTAGTAACCTCAGTGACCTGGAGTTTTTAATAGCATCCTAATAAGATAGCCGTCGGGCAGACAATAGAGTCTTGCCACCTTGTTATTTTGCCTTTTATATTTTTGGTGGTATACCTGGATGTGGGTACGTTTTCTGAGTGTGGCAGCAGGCTTTGTATTGGGTCTGCTGCCTGCTTACAAAGCTAAACGTTTAAAAGAGCCTCCCGGGGCGCCACTGAAGACTAGCTAGGAACAGTAGCCATCTTGCTAGACAGGTTGGTGTGCTTCTCTACAGATTAAGTCCAGTCATTTAAAATGTTCAGAGCAACGGGTCTATCTTTGATTGGCTTTCTATTTGTTATATGGTAATTTTGTCTTGTGCAGCTGTGATAAAAAAAAGGTGTAAGTTGGCAACATATTGTGTGTGATGACTGTGTGACCCATTTGTGCGTTGTGGTTGTTGCAGTCCACGTTTTGGTTGGGCCACTTGTGTGTTGATGTAGCCTGACCATGTCATACTCATATGAAGGAATTTAACATCTTTTCCTGTGTAGCTATAACTCAATGCTTCCCTTGTATAATTTGAATACCACAGACTTTTCCGTAGCCAGGCTTCCACGAATATATTCAAAACCTATTTGGATAACAGAGATCGTGAGATAAATACAAGAACACAAACACTAGCCTATAGAATTCAGCTTACAGGATAGTTCAATGATGATGTCGGATATACACATGAATTTTGTTATTTGTTTCTTCTGAATTTGAATAATTTATACTGAAAGTAGATTCATTGCATCAGAAGATCAAGCAGATATGAAGACCAGATCTTACAGATTAGTGAGGGTGTTTGTGAAGGCGTGGCAAGTGTTGTGTATTTCCTGAAGGGCTTTTCATAGACACATTCACCAGGTGAAAGTCAGAAGAACTTCTTACAGGTGAGCTAACAAGAGTTTTTCCATTTAATTGAATGCATTTCTTGATGAGAGAGATACTGTCAGTCCAGGAATAGTAGTTATATATACAGTATATAGCAGCATTTTAAACTAAGTTGGGTTCTTTTTAGTTGCACATAAGTGCATTCAGACAAGTAAACACAAGTGTAAAAGTTGATGTGATTAAAGGTTGTGGATATTCAGAATTTTAGTTATTTGATCTTTCTAGAGACAAAGAGCACAAGATCCAACTGAAATGGAGGAACCTCACAACCAGACATCATCATATAACAACACTGAGTTAACATCTTTGGATCACTTTCACACAATCAACCTGATCGCTCACTGTCTAATTTTCGTTGTTGCGCTCCCTCTAATATGCGTGGCTATTTATGGATTGCACTCTTTAGTCAAAACCAATCAAGTTGCTCCTGTGTATGTTATAAATCTGTTCATTTCTGATCTGATTCAGGTTTTTTCCGCAGTGATTTTGAGTGTAATCAGAAAAATGCGTTTAGCTTTGTTTGAAGTTGATCTAACTGTGAGGTTAATCTACTTGTTTGGTGTAGGACTTAACATTTGCTTTATGTTGTGTCTATCTGCAGAGAGATATACAATGATTGCTCACCCTGTTTGGTACCGAAACAAGCTAACGATAAGGACATCAGTGTTTGTTTCTGTCACTATTTGGACATTAGCTATATTGTTATTGATATTGTGTGGCATCTTGAACACCACAAGCGTCTATACATATATGTTGGAGATTAAGCTTGTGGTTTTGCTGCTGCCTTACCCCCTGGTGTTGTCCTTTTTTGTGTTGTCATGGAGGGCCCTCTCCAGGACATCAGTACCTCCTAATGACCAGAGACAGATTATGGCAACCCTGGCTTTTGTTCTTTGTGTTTACACCATCTTATTCCTACCTTCCATTGTATTGATGAGTATATTTGAACATCCATCTGTAAATATTAATCAAACTTCTCAAATGAAGTTGCATACTTCTTCTGATATTTTCATTGCATTGAACCCCCTATTTGATTTTCTACTTTATGTGATCATAAGGAAGGATGCTAAAGACATCTTTTGTGCTCTTTTTTCCTGTTTTTATAAGAGACATGAAGAAAACACATTCCAACAAATGTGACAAAATCCTATATCTAAGCTAAAGTAGCTGTCTGTAGTCTGTTAAAATCGTCACCACATTCAAAATACTATTTCTATAAATATTTGTTTGAGTTTGTGCTTGTGGTTTTGCTGCACCCTTACCCCCTGGTGATGATCTTTATATGTGTTGACACTCCAGGAGACTCTTGTTCGTTGTGTTTATACCATCTTATTCCTACCTTATGTAGTGATGGTGTAATGTAGTGACTCAATCATTAACAGAAAAGGAACCTCTTGGATTGACTGATGTTCTCATGGAATTGAACCCCCTGTTTGATTCTGTTCTCTATGTACTTGTGAGAAATGATGCTAAAGGTATCCTCAGTGTTCTTCCTTTCTGTTTTAGTAAGAGACATGAAGTAAAAACAGTTACAACAACATTAACTGAGAGAAACCCCAGCCTAACATAAACACCAACTTGGTTTCTTTTTGTTTCATTTGTTTCTATTGTTATACAATTCAATTTGAAGATGTAAAACAGCAGGAGGCAACAGTGGTTCTTAAGGAGGCCAGCGAGGCTTGAGGCATCCACGCCTAGAGAGTCACCATCATGCCCAAGGACATACAGCAAGGCTTGAACCATCCTTGCCTAGAGAGTCAACATCATGCCCAAGGACATACAGCAAGGCTTGAACCATCCTTGCCTAGAGAGTCAACATCATGCCCAATGACATACAGCAAGGCTTGAGCTATCTACAGATGAGGTCATGATGGTTCCGACATTGTATCACCAACAAAGCCTCTGCTATAAAATTCCATTTTTGCACCCCTGTAAATGTCTATTTTTACTATCCTGTCATTGCATTGTCTTTCTGCACCCCTATAAATGTCTGTTTTTACATTGCTGTCGTTGCATTGTTTGTGAGCATGCTAGTAATGATGACTGAACGTGTCACAATGCAACAGTAAACTGTTTGGGGTCCTTTTAGTTCCATGATATATTCGAACTTTTATACTGTACATGTTAATATGTTCTAACTGTTATACATGTTATACGTAAATGTTAATGTATTCTAAAAGTTATATGTATTATTAGTGTATTCTAACTGTTATATGTGTTAGTGTATTCTAACTGTCATACGTGTAAATGTGTCCTCACATTTGTTTCTATAGAAATGTGAGATGTAAAAATAATTCTTTTTTTTTTTTGTCAGAGATGTCAGCCGCTTTGAAACCTTATTACTGTTAGACTCTCTCACTTATGTACACACTGACCAATGGCAATGCATTTTACCTCACAGTCAGAATACAGATTGATTGTGCTCAAATGTATTATTTTTATTTGATTAAACATTTAGTTTTTCCTTTTTGTGTATATTTTATTATTGTTTTAACAATAGTCTATCATAGGATGGAACTCCAGGATTACAATTTTTGCTGTTTTTGAACAACACAACCTACCTTTAGCAACTTTAAGCTCCCGAAGTACAAACAGTGAAAATGTCAACGGTAATCCTACTCTCAACACACTTGCAGTATTATCCCACCAACAGCAGAGGGCGGTATTTTGTTACAGTAATAATTACCAAGATATTGTTTCCAACACATGGAGGAGACAATGCTCTTACAGTAATGAATACCCAGATATAGTTCCTCAGTAGTTTATTGCTTCATATCTGAGCATAAGTAAATTTGTAAGCTATTCTAGTATGTAAACAATACAATTGTGCTTTTGCATGGCCTAATAACGTATGGGTTAAAAATATCTTAAATAGTTTGTGTTAAGTAGGGTGTTTGTTGTGTATACTGCTTCCTGTTTATTCCTCTGTCCCATGTGTCAGTCCTCTGTTGGACATCCATAACACTTTACTAAGAGCTGCAGTCTCCAAGGCAACAGTAAGGGCCTGAGACAATCATAGAGCTGTCTACTGCCTGCATAAGCTGACACGGGCATAGAGATAGGGTCTTCTTCCTCTCCGCTGTCTGTGTTATAGGAGACCCCTCTCAATGAACACAAAGTCTGGGCACACATAAGCAGCCTGGGTGGTGACTGGGTGAAAGGGTATAGGGGGAAGAAGGACCAGAACATCCTGCTTGTTTTTTAATTTTTTTATTTTATAGATTTATTTTTGGGGCTTTTTTATGCCTTTAATTGTACAGGACAGTGAAGTTGTATGACAGGAAGCGAGGCGGAGAAGAAGTAGGGAGAGGACTGGGAAACGACATCAGGCCAGACCCGCGGGCAATGAAGCCTCTAAATGGGGGGGCTTATCGGCTTGCGCCACAGTGTCCCCCCTGCTTGTTTTTGTAAGTGTTCTTTATGCAAGGTGGTTGATTCTATTTTATGTCAGTGTGGAGATGTGACCTTACTGCCCTACTTGCAGTTTAAAGAGTAAATTAGACCCCCCCCCCCCCCCCCCCACACACACACACACACTCATTAAACCACAATCACACACACACACACTCATAAGCAAACACACACACACACACAATAATAAGCAAACACACAAACACACACACTCATTAGCACACACACACACACACACACTCTGTTATAAGCACACACACTCACACAAACATAAATTCACAGCTTGTAGTATGTGTAGTATGCTCACCACACCTTCATAGTCTCATATGACCTGTTGTGAAGTCAGTGTTTCCAGTCAGGACTGTTTCATCATTCAGCACTTTTAACTAGTGACACACTTTTTCTCTGCTCATCATATTTCTCTCTCTCTCTTCCTCTATTTCTCTCTCTCTGTCTCTCTCACACACCACACATCGAAAGACCGAATATGTCAATATGTAAAATTTAGTGGCATGATTGTGGAAGCTGTCAACATTAGTTGTTGAATTTGATTGGAAGAGAAAACAAGATATTCTTAATTCTGATGTTTAAGCCATGAGCCATGCTTGCCTCCTTGTCTTTCTCTTATCATCCCAAATTAATCTGTGAGATGTCATAGCACTCTGCGGTGACATGGCAACAGTCTCTTGTGTCAAAACAATCACCACAAGAACGACCACATTTGGTGTCTACTGTGTGTTTCAATTACCTACTTTAGTGCATAATAATACAAAATTAAATAACTGCTTAACATATTCCTGCATAAATAATTTTTCATCCAAGAAGAGTTAGTCTATGTCTGTTCTGTGATATGAGCTTCTTTTTTTTGTGAATCCAAAAGCTTGACTTAATACCAGAAAGTAGGACGAGCTACACATTTTTTTACCAATTAATATTGTATTATTGCATCATGTTTATATAAAATAAAAATAACTGTACATAGCAAACATAAATATTGCAACACTGACACTAAAGAAATAAAGGCCAAAATAAAACTCATTTTAAAAATAAGACAGCATATGAAAACAACATTGCCGTGTTTTGGATCTCACATTTACAATCTTCAGTTCACCCTGTAAATAAAAAACAATCATGGTGGGGAGCATCCCAGAGCGGTGGCTTTGGTAGAAACAAACATGTCACGCGATCACCCAGAAGACTGCAACTGCTTGACAGCTTCCTTCAAGTGACAAGTGAGCAATGTAGCAGTTTAAAATGACACTGCATTATTGCCATGATAACAGTCTCTTGTGTCAAAACAATCACCACAAGAACGACCACATTTGGTGTCTACTGTGCGTTACAATTACCTACTTCAGTGCATAATAATAATTAAAAAAAAACTGCTTAACATATTCCTGCATAGTTAAGGAATTCTTACAAAAAAACTAAATAAAAACAAATAAAACAGCTTCTTCAAGGGCTGAACTGTAAGGACAGTATATCTCCATTCTTCCTCCCAGTCCTAGTCATCGTTGTACAACGTACATAATCTAGTGTTTGATCCCTAATAGGAACAGAAGAGGATTACAGGGCTCTCCTGCTGACTGTCTAAAGTCAACATGCAGACACCAATACAGTACAGCTCTCCGGAGAGACAAATCCAACACGATAAGGCAGGTACAGTCTGGACTCTGAGTGCGAGGCCTACCTGAGGCCCCACAGCTTTGGCTTCAGACAGAGAAGACAGAGCGAGCGTGCGAGAGGGCGTCTAGACAGAAAGGCAGAGAGGTGAACGTCGTTGAAAAGGAATTGTGCATCTCAAGGAGAAGGAGAAGGTGAAGGAGAGGTAAGTTAAAGTGCATTCCCTCCACAGTTCCAACTGGCTTCTGTTCTCCCACTAACCAGAGTCCCGGGGAGGCTGAGTTGGATTTTTGCATGGTTTAGACAATATGGCACACTGGACACGAGGTCTACAGCACACACTCGTGTGAGGTGCTTATTGTAATTCCAAACAGTCTGTGCTGTCAACTACTACAGGCTATATATTTGTTTTGCATCATGCTTGGTTAGTTCTATTAAAATGCAAATATCCGTTTCAGATTACATGAAAAGGTTAACAATTATCATGTCTATTCAGTAAACACAATCTATATTAGTTGTAAGTTTCCATAAAAAATAAACACAAGCCTCTTAAAATGAGGCCATAATGAATTCTGCACAAAGAAAATGACAACAGTTTTCTTATTTTCTCTCAAAGTAGAGCAATCTGGAGTAGGAATATAAAATACATTCAAAAAGATAGAAAGGCTTTTCATTGTGAGAGAATTTGCTTAAGGTTTGTGTGAAAACTGGCACCAGTGTTAAAGTTACCCTGTGGGCTTGATTAAGTTGAAATCTGAAGAGAGAGAGAGAGAGAGAGAGTTCTTTCTTGGCACCGGCAGGGGTGAGCGAGGACGAAGGGACACAGTTTGTGGGATGAGATGCCCATTACACAACGGAGGCGTCTGTGTTGCCTACGGCCAGAGGCTCCTCCTCTGGTTGGCTGGCTGGTTGATTGGCGGACTGTCGTGCCTCTCTCCGATCCCAGCAGGGCAGTGTGGCCAGGAAGAGGAAGACACCGCCCAGCACCACGCATGCACCGCTGAAGTAGAAGGCTACGTCGTACGACTGGGTCCAGTCAAAGAACCAACCTGTAGGAAAAAGGCAAAGGTAGATGAAATTGGGCTGTGAATCATGCAACCTCACTTCACTGGCAGCAAAGGAACCCTCATTCAAAAAGTCAAAACAAAAAAAACGTCAATTAATAGAGATTACATTGTAAAAAAACTCTTTCTCTCTTTCTACCCCAGACATTCCCACACAGCAGAGATGGTGTGTTTGCTCACCGACGACAGGGGGCCCCAGCACGATGCCAAACCCTCCAAAGCACATGACGATGCCGTGGGCTTGGCTCAGCTTTTCCAGGCCCACAATCTGGGTGGTGATGTAGGAGGTAAGAGACCAGTTCCCTGAGAAGACGCCCACCATGGCGGAGAGCACCTGCAGGCCCACGTAACTCTTGCACATGGGGATGAGCAGAAGAGCCACGCCAGAGCCCAGCAGCGTGGCGGCGTACAGGTAAAGGCTGCTGATCCACGGCAGGTCGGCCATTATGCCCAGTAGCAGCTTGCCGGCGCCGGAGCAGATGGAGACGATGGAGACGAGCGGGATGATGCTGACGCCCTCGATGAGGCCCTCGCTCAGGGCCACGTCTTCCATGAAGAGCACGGGCGGGAAGGCGCCCAGCGCGAACATGAATACGGACACGCAGAACATGGTGAAGACGCGGTCGTGCATGAACTCCCCCGTGTCGTGCAGGTACTTAGCGTACGGACGCATTGTCCGCTTGATGACACGCACCACGGCCGAGCAGGACAGGAACCCAGCCCGCCGCCCCGCCTCCGCCTCATAGTCCACCATCACCTTGGTGTCCATGCCGATGAGGAGCTCCTTGACGGTGGCGTTGCTCTTCTCGGCGGAGCCGGGTTTAGTCTGGATGTCGAAGGCAGGCTTCTCTGGGGAGATTATGAGCGTGGTGGGCTTCTCGTACATTGGAGGCTCCTCCTGCTGCTTCAGCACGGCCCTCTGCCTCACCAGGTAGCCCGGGAGATACAAGGGCCTCATGGGGCCCGCGCACGCCATCAGGTTCAGGGCTAAGGCCCCGACGATGAGCAGGCAGCCATTCAATCCGTACAGCTCGATCAACTCATTCTGCAGAGTGGCGTACACGAAGCCTCCCACGCTCGTACCTGAGGCAGGCGGAAACAGGAGGGAAGAGGGGTTAAACACAAGAACAAACGTTTTGGGCAGGACTCAAGAGAGACCCACACACACACACACACACACACACACACACACACACACAAAAGGCTTACCAGAACATAGAGGGGTCAACAGGAGGTAACACAAAGAGGTAAACAACAATAGGGAAAGGTTAAGCCTTCTTTCTTACCCTTCTTTCCCTTCTGCCCCCCCCCCCCCCCCCCCCCCCCTTTCTATCTCTCTACCTCGCTGCCCCAAGCCCGTTATGAGCTGGGTTCTGCTTGAGGTTTTATCCTGTAAAAAGCCACTTTTTTCTTTCCACTGTAACCTTGGTGCTAGCTCTAGGAAGAACAGGCTCTGGGCTCGGTAATGCGCTTTGCGACTTTTTCGTTTGTTACAGGTGTTATACAAATAAAATTTAAATTAATTGAAGCGTTGATCTGCGTGCAATATAAATTAAATTAAATTGTTTTTAATTGAACCATTAATCTTGGCCAGAGCTGGGCGGTCTAGAGTTGGATTATGAGCTGAATCTACTTTCCTGTTTGGGGTAGTGTGTTTTTAAAGTTCACATGATGTCACTGCGTGACTACACAGGGTGTTAAATGAGTTCAAACTCTCCTTTGGTGGCACGTGCATAACACACACACACACACACACACACACACACACACACACACACACACACACACACACACACACACACACACAAACACACACACACAAACACACACACACACACAATGCTCATTAAACTCTCCTTTGGTGCCACGTGCACAACACACAGCTGTTGCATCTCATGGGACTGTTTTGTTCATGACAGGACAGTATGGCTCTTTGGGCATTTATAATGATCCAAGGTATGCCAACCATGCCAAAACATTTTTAAAAACACAGACAAACGCTCACGGACAACCAAATGTTTTAGTACCTGTAGTGACAATGCCCAGAGCAAGACCGCGCCTCTTGTCAAAATATTGACAGGTGATGGTAAGGGTAGCAGAGTAGACAAGACCGCAGCCCAGACCTGTGAGAAAAAACACAACAAACTGTTAAGCACACCTTCAGCCATATCGTATCACATTACACATTTCAATGACTTCAGAAATGTGGCGCTATTCAGTACAGGCTTAGATGCAGTGAGAGCAGGTCAACCCTTTTAGGCGTTATATTTGACCATTCCTAAATTATTCTTGACCTTCATACTCATCTGTTGCCTTGGCGGCGAGAGAAACATAACTCGAGTGGACGAGTCCACGTGCTGTCTTTTTAAGGCGTTGAAATGATCACTCTATACGTTATGCATGACGTATGATGTACATGACGTGCCCCTAGTGTCCCTAACCCTAGTAGGGCAAGCCCCAGCACCTCCCCCATCTAGTTCTGTTCTGTCTCGTGTGTGTGTGTGTGTGTGTGTGTGTGTGTGTGTGTGTGTGTGTGTGTGTGTGTGTGTGTGTGTGTGTGTGTGTGTGTGTGTGTGTGTGTGTGTTTGTGCAGTAAGAGATTGCTGGGAACACTAAGAAACGCTGAGTGCTAAGTGGACATGCTACTGCAGCAAACATCAGCATAACCCTAACACACACACACACACACACACACACACACACACACACACACACACACACAGACACACACACACAGACACACACACACACACACACACACGCACACACACACACACAGAACTGATCCTTCTCTATTTCAGGAGCTGGGAAAGGCACACCAGCGGCTGTGCTGCGTGCTGCTCTCTCTCTCTCCCTTTCCCTCTCTCTATCTCTCTCTTTTTTTCCCCCTTACAGTCTCTCTCTGTCTCCCTCTCCCTCTCATTCTGTCTCCCTCTCCATCTCTCTCGCCTTACATGTGACTAAGCAGTTTTCCAGTGCGTGAGGAGATGGAAAGGGCATTGCTCAAATTCCTGCTTGCTCTGCCAAGGCTGGACACACAGACATCATCCTCTCCAAAACACTGTCACGACTCTGAGAAGGTGTGTGTGAATTCCACACGTGCACACACAAATCCCGAGCTCAGGCATAGCCAGTAGACAGCTGGGACTGGAGAGGGTTGTGCCCAGGTCTGTCCGTTGTCCAGTTATGTCCAGTTATGTCTCCTGCTCTAAAAAAAGCAAAGTGCCCAAAAAACCTTTACCCTTTAAAGGGTAAACATCCTTAAGGGTAACCATCCTTCACCCTTTAACATCCTTTACCTTTTTTAATATTTTAAAGATTTATTTTGGGGGATTTTCCTTTACTCAGATAGGACAGTGAAGGTTTTGGACAGCGAATGAGATAGAGAGAAGAGGTGGGGAGTGGGATCGGAAAATGGCTGCGGGTCGGATTCGAACCTGTGTCCCCATGGCCGTTCAAGCCCGTATAT
>NC_137910.1:18104210-18176710 GCF_963457725.1 Sprattus sprattus | reverse complement strand
AACAAACATGGTGGAACAACAAACACTTCTTAGCACGTAAAACATTTGGAAAAGAATAGTATGGATAGAGAACATTTCTACATAAAGTCTGCAGTTTCAGATTTACCTGGCCTAGTGTTTACGTAGCCTTAATTCAATCATAAATAAATTATTGTCTGTATATCCTGGTAGAGTTAAAATGATGATGACACAAAGTGACAAAAGTACAGCACAAATACAGCACCTCAATTATTAAACACAAAAAATACATGGAGAAGCAAACAGACAGGAGAACAAGTAAACACAACAACAATGCCATGTCTCACCCCCATCTGATACACACACACACAACCATGCAGCACACACAGATTTCCTACTCACTTGTGAGCAGCGCGACACCCGACACCATGGACCCGACCCAGGCAGTCATCCCTTTTCCCTCCTGGAAGGTGTTCAGCCACTCTGGGTACAGCACTCCGACAGACTGAGGAGACCCAAAGGCCAGGAACTGTGCCATGAAAGTGGTGCCCACAATCACCCATCCCCAGCCCCCATCAAGAGCCTTCTCTGCAGTAACACCACCCATACTGTTCACACTGGGGATATTCTCTGCAAGGGGACCTAAAGAGAGAAAGGGTTCACAGAGAATTTAACAAAAAGCATAAACATATCTAAAAACACACCAGAAAGTGAACAAGCTCCGTTGCCTCCAAAACTGGTAAAGCTAAGCTGAAGACATTGGGTTACAATGGCGTCACCCTTTTAAAAGCCGTTGTGAGACACTTACAATACAATTGGGACAACGCAAGAAGTTAAGATGGATAAGTGATGCTGAAGAGTTATTGTCCGTCCCCCGGACTTTGCGTGCCTGACTGGGCAGGCAGGTCTTTCGCCTTTAGGCTCTTTGGAGTTATCTCGCCTATCCATCGCGCGCTGCCGAGTTTTAAATGCTCACATGAAGACCACACCTCGAAGGAGGAGGAGAGCTGTCGTGTCGTGGGACCAGACTACCTTCCTCCGCCGCACCTAAACCCTTTAGTGTTTCACTGAGTATGTGCTCTCATCGCGTTTTTGTTCTGTATTGTTTTGTTTTTGGTGATGCGGTGCGCTTTCAGTAACTACCGATTTTTCCGTTTGGAGGGACATGAATAATTTGTGCGCGCCGAGAGAGGCGCTCGTGCTGCTGTTGCCTCAGCATCCGTGGGATCACGCGCTGGCTGCAGAAGTTTTGTATAAGCCTGATACCGTTATAGCCAGCGCTTACAAGACCACAGCCACAACAAGTCAGAATCAAACCGTCACATAGTCCCCAGTCTAGTGTTAAGACCTCATGTATTCAAATACATGTACTTTGAAATCTGCGCTCCTGACACTACGAATGAATGTACATATTGTAATTTTGCTCAGTGAAGGCTAAATGACGTTTCACAGGCAACAAAAGCATCAGGTAATGCAATATTGTGCATGCTATTTCACTTACCTCAAAATGATCTGTAGGCACCTGTGTGGACAAATGTGTGCATCGAAGCAACGGAGCTGCCATGAACGATGCCGGCAACCCTGACTAAGGAATAAAAGCTAGGTAAAAATAAATGACATGTTTTCGCATCACATGGAGTAGCCGGGTGTTCCTGCTATTATTAGGGTTGGCTAGCTGTCTTCAGGATGCTTAGAGCTTTCGCATCCGCTTTGCGCAGAGTCGCCGGTAGGAATAAAACCGGTTCAAAGCTGTTTTCACTGGTCCGGGTGGTGCGCAACACACCAGGGGAAATGCCCGTCCTGCTGACACGCGCAGCACAACCGCGCGACTAGGCAACAGTGGAAACTATGTGGAGACAGACGCAACGGAATTACCTAAGGGATAAGGAATGAAAAACTGATGATTATGGTTTGCATATGAACACTCAGAATGTTTTACTTTTATTATAACCTGCCAAAGTTTTTAGCACACTGAACTGATCCCCAACATCTTATAAGTCATCCACTGCGCCTTCAGAACGTCCTATTAACGTTCATTCTCGTAGAGAGAAGGTGACATCTTAGTGAAGGTGGGGTATTTGTCCAGCAGTTCCATCATCAAACTCAAGGCCAGAAAAAAACACAACAAAGATATAGATACAATGTTTTTGATTATAGGAATTATAGCCAGATACATTGTTCATGCTAGAACTCCTCCAGTCTGAACCAGTTCCTGGATAATAACAAACGGTATTAGGCCAGCGCCGCCACTGGGTGCTGGGAACGGACAAAGGGAGTGTCAGCACACGGTCACATGAACTCCCCTCTTGGAGGATTATGTTACCTCCACATTCATGACGCACAGTAATGAGACGTTCAACAACAAATACTAGTCAAAATCTCATCGGCAGTGCAGGGATAATAGTCCCCGTTTGTCCCACATCAGTATGGGAAACATTAAGGCAGGTGTAAATATGCTGAGCAACTTGTAAGGACTACATGGCTCGTTGTTATTAAATGTGACATGTCATGATGCAATGCATTTTAGTTTGTGTGTCTGTGTGTGTGTATGTTAGCTAAATGTATGTATGTATGTATGTATGTAAATATGTGTGTGTATGTGTGTGTGTGTGTGTGTGTGTGTGTGTGTGTGTGTGTGTGTGTGTGTGTGTGTGTGTGTGTGCGTGTATGTATGTATGTATGTATGTATATGTTTATGTTCGTATGTATCTATGTGTGTGTCCGATGTATGTGCGTGTGCGCATGTGTTTGTATGTATGTATGTATGTATGTATGTATGTATGTATGTATGTATGTATGTATGTATGTATGTTTGTATGTATGTATGTATGTATGCATGTATGTATGTATGTGTGTGTCTGTGTGTGTGTGTGTGTGTGTATGTATGTGTGTATGTATATGTGTCTGTATGTATATATGTGTGTGTTTATGGATGGTATATGTGTGTGTATGTATGTGTGTGTGTGTGTGTGTGTGTGTGCGTGCGTGCGTGCATGCGTGTGTGCATGCGTGCGTGCGTGCGTGCGTGTGTGTGTGTGTGTGTGTGTGTGTGTGTGTGTGTGTGTGTGTGTGTGTGTGTGTGTGTGTGTGTGTGTGTGTGTGTGTGTGTGTGTGTGTGTATGTATGTATGTGTGTGTTTATGGATGGTGTGTGTGTGTGTATTTATGTTTGCTAAATGTATTGTGCTGGACCATGTGAACTTCACAGACAGAGCTGACCTACCTGGCACCCGGATGGGGTGGGTAAGCGGATGAGGGGATGTTTGGGAAGAGATCAACCATTTGTTTTATTTTGTCTGCCAATGTGTCCTGTTTGCTATTTCAGGTTTGATGTCAGGCCGCAGAGGACGACCATCGTATGCGTAAGTATGATGTTATTTATGGACCTCCACTAAGCTGTGTATAGCTCATTGCTTATGCATTCTTCAGTGTATTTATTTGGAACACACAAAAGGAGGTCACTTCTTCCGCACTGAAAAGATCAAAGTCTTCACATTTTAGATTTAAATGAGTTAATTGAACATATTGTTACAATAAGTACCCTATAACAGCCTTACTTGTGAATCCTCTCTTTTTGTATGACAAAGTACACAGTTAGTAAGTCTTTATTGTTCTTTATACATCGTAGAGCATTCTGCATTGCAAACAAACTTAATAGTGAGTGCATTTAAGGCCGCTGCTCGTCGCCATAGGTCTTATTTATGATCTGACTCAAGCTATAAGCATAACGTAAAGATCAAACTGACTATCTAGGGTTACTAGTCATGTGGTGGATTGATACGGTCTGTTGTGCAGCAGGCGAGTTGTTAGATTTTGTGATACATTTTTCACGTCTGCTGTAACAGGTCAGCAGAAAGCTTGTCTGATGTGATGTAAGTGTAAGTGTCAGGATCAAACCTCTGAATTCCTCTTAAGACGATTGTGCCTTTTTGCTGAACACAGCGTTTAAAAAGCTGGGAGTATTATAGAGGGTGGAGAAGGCCAGACAGGGGGAGAGAGAGAGAGAGAGAGAGAGAGAGAGATAAAAGGAGAGATCAGAGAAAATAAA
This sequence comes from Sprattus sprattus, assembly GCF_963457725.1. Lineage (NCBI taxonomy): Eukaryota > Metazoa > Chordata > Actinopteri > Clupeiformes > Clupeidae > Sprattus > Sprattus sprattus. The sequence continues at coordinate 18,172,705 of NC_137910.1, read as the reverse complement.
CTGAGGAGAGACAGAGTGAGTAAGATCAGAGAACACAGAACAGAAAGAGAGAAATGAGCCAGAGCTAATGGAGTAGAGAATGAACACAAATGAGCAGAATAGATAGAGAGTGATGGAGAGCAAACGAGTGAAAGAGAGCGAAAGAGCATGAGAAGGGGGGGGGGGGGGGGGGGGTCTTTGATGTCCATGCTATCCTGCTTCTTGACGTCTGGTCTTTTGTCAGAAGGTCAGGGAGGCTAATGCCAGGAGCTGCAGAAAGTACAGACAGAGCAGGTCTCAGCCGCCAGGACCCACTGTCCCCACACCCAGGCCACTCTTTCCCACACTCTCACTAAGAACACGTCTTGGACCACGGGTTTGTCCCCACTAATCCTCTCAATGGAGGGTGGGTGTGTGTGTGTGTGTGTGTGTGTGTGTGTGTGTGTGTGTGTGTGTGTGTGTGTGTGTGTGATTTTGTGTGTGTGTGGAGTCACATTCGGTCAGAAGTATTTGACTTCCTGTCATTAGTTCAGCCTAGTTGCTGTTCACTAGGATATTGGGCTGGTAACACCAGGCAGCATTCTAAGCTAGGTATAACAAAATCCATCCTACAGCTGCATAAAGGGTAAGCATCTCGATCACTGAAGTCGATGCGATACACATCTCGATGTATTGCCAACGATCTGATACACTGAAGGTTTGGGTCAGCTAATTTTAGCGTCACTGGTCATGACATATGAGAGCTTGAATCCTGTCTACATACTCTTGCCTTAATCCTGCTCTTTCACTGCATGCCTTGTTTCCAGTCCTTCTGTGTTTTCATGTTGCTGCCGGCTACACTCTGTTCAACACAACCACTATGCACTGCGATGTAGAGCACAAAGATAAGAAGCACAGATAGTAAACAAAACGGAGAACCCCCCACCCACCCCCCCCGGCAAGCACTGGGACAGATCAGGGCGAAACTCACAGCTGACTCAGCTCCCTTGAAGGATCTCACCAGCACCCTGTGTGTGAGTGTGTGTGTGTGTGTGTGTGTGTGTGTGTGTGTGTGTGTGTGTGTGTGAGTGTGAGTGTGAGTGTGTGCGTGTGTGAGTGTGTGTGTAAAAGGTGATGACTCACGACAGCTCAGTGGTAATAAAAAACTCGCCTCCTTCAAGGGAAAACACAGCCTTTTTCCCAGCAGCCCTGGGAAGCCTGACCTCGCCACTACACAGGATATGCAGGGATGAGTTTGTCCTCGACCACAGCACTCCATCGGCAGAGCTACAGAGAGAGAGAGAGAGAGAGAGAGAGAGAGAGAGAGAGAGAGAGAGAGAGAGAGAGAGAGAGAGAGAGAGAGAGAGAGAGACCGCAGGAGGGAGGAGATCAGCTGTTGGACAAGAGGGTGAGACGGCCGAGTTTATGAAAAGAGAGAAGTGACGGACCAGCTAGGAGAGTAAACAGCACAATGGCCACCTTCACCACTCTGTTAGCTTTCTGCCCAGGAGGGGGATCAAAGTTCACGAGAACTTCACAGAGTTCCATTTCAGACTGCTGCTTGGATTGGTTCAAGTTGCGCAGTGCAGCAACAACACACACAGCTGGGGGACACCATAACACAGAACATGTACCCTGCCAACCCAGACTCCAAACAGTGGACCCAGTGGCAAGAAAAGAAAAAACCTCTACGCTATTGTTTGAAGGCCTCTCACCTACCCTAAAACATGAACCCCTCCTCCTGGAAGCCCGGCATGGGAGAGACCTAAATGTCTTTTCGAGCCTCAGATTTGTTTCCCCTTTCATTGCCCCAAGACATTTTACACACTTTCACTTGCATACACACACACACACACACACACACACACACACACACACACACAGACACACACACACACACACACACACACACACACACACAAAGTTTATCAGTGTAACCGCTTTATGGAGCACAGGAATCACATCACCACCCCCTCACACTCCCACACAAAGCATAGCCATCATAACTTTCTGTCTTTGGGACCAGGCCAAGCTCTCTGCGGGCCGTACCCAGCATTACCCTCGGTGGGCCCTCCGATGAGTAAGGCACCCTGGCATTCCTAGAAACCCGACAAAGAATTAGAGAAGGTGGCCCTTAATCCTCCTAGAGTGGAAAAAAAACAACTCTCTCCCTCTCTAAGCCTTGCAGTGCGAATGAGGTGAGGAGGATTAAGGGCCAACCTTCTCTAATTCTTTGTGGGTTTAGGAATGCCAGGGTGCCTTACTATGGGGGCAGAGGGTAATGCTGGGTACCGCAGAGAGCTTGGCCTGGTCCAAAGACAGAAAGTTATGATGGACAGATGACAGTTTTGGATGGAGTTGAGTGACAATTCAATTAAATTCAATTCAATTTTATTTGTATAGCGCCATAACAATACAATTGCCTCTAGGCGCAATGACAGATGCAAAATTTTGGCAAAATGTCTGCTACTGTGAATAGTTAAGTAGAAGATGAACTGACCTACAAAAGGCCTACATTTAAAGATGAAATACTCTTTATTTAATTAATAACATTTTAAGCAAGATTAGTGTATTATTTACATTACCATATAACAAATACACCTTGTTGCATCATGTCATTAGTGTTTTGATCAAACACTTTTGATCAAAATTCACACATTTTAGTCACTCATTATATGCTGTACCCATATGTACTTCACCCCACCTCGTTATTGTTATTGGAATGCAGCTGTGCTGATGTGGCTCACTGAAATAGGCCTAGCTGTGCTCAGACTTATCTTCTTATATTTTTGTTTTGTACAGTTTCGGAGTGAAACAAGAAAAAGGAGCACCATACAAACGTCTCAAGGTCTCAGACCTTGATTGGCTTGATAGGGCTACGCCTTCTTCACAGTCGTCATTAGGACAGGTGATGCAAAGTTCAAAGCTTGATACAAAATACTCAAACTTCTTAAACCTTGTACCATGGATATGCGGATACAATCTGTTAAATGAGTAAGTGAGGTAAGGGTGTTTGAGGAACAACAGAAATTAGTGAGAGGTGTAATAAATTCATTTTTATCTATATTGCATCACAATAATACAATTGTCTGTAGAGGCAGTAAATGTGGTGCATAGAGAGTAAAGAACAGAGACCCATGTTGATTTAATCGCCTGACAGAGGTGGGGAGAGAAGGGAAGGTTGCAGGAAGCTGTAAAATCAAGCACATACGAAACTGGCTCTCTTCATAGCACATGTGATTTATAATTCTTAGGGCTAAAACTAAAAATTAAAATAAAATAAAATAAAGATAATCGTTAAAGCCGCAGCAACATTTCTTAACTTGAAAGACATATGTTGGGAAAAGACAGGCACATTTAGCCCTGGAAGAAATAAATGACTCATCATCAAGTGTTAGGAAAATCATTCAAATCAATGGCGTATTAAATTAAATTCACAACGTAGAGAATGGCGCACCTCAAATGAGTATTATCAGTCCATTGTTATTTCAATAGTGATAATTGATGTGTTTAAAAGTACATTAAGCTCTATTGGCAAAGCATTGTTTGTGGCTGATGCATCAATGTGGAAGAAGGGTATGGCGTCTAATGACCCTAAACAGACCTTAAAATCCACAATGGACTACCTATAGACGCAAGCTCAATGTTTTGCCATGGCCCTCAGCCGAAAATCTATGGCTACACCTCAAAAAAGTAGTGCCAGTTAAACCGCCCAGGTATCTCACTGAACTGGAAGCCTTTTGCAAATTGTCCCCGAATCCCTGAACAAGGATTACAGACAGCGTTTACAAGTCGTGATGGTTGCCGAGGAGCTACTTAGTACTGGCGATGCAGGATGGCCAAAAGCTTTTCCTTTTTTAAATGTATTATTTTGAAACTGAAAAATAACTGAAAATATACAATACTGTGATATATTAAAGAAATGTGTCATCTGGAACTTTAAGCCTTTTGGAAATCAGGTCATCAGAAATGTTGCACAAACTTTTGCATTCCACTGTATTCAATGTGATATATTGTAAACAAAACTACAGCATAATATATGAAAAAAAAGCATTGTGTTGGGGGCATAGGCTAGGATTGGTCATCACCCAGTGGAGTTATTGTACACACACCACATAATCATATATACATTTCCAGACAGTGCTTGCCTGAGAGTTGGAGTTGATCATTGGTTGGTGGGACAGATAAAGGTGGAATATAGTGTGATATTCATATACACATGAGAAAGACACTTAGTTTACTGTGCTTCCTTTCCCAATTATGATGGGAGTTTTGGTTCAGATGATGAGACAAGTTCACTTTTACCTCTCTCCAAGGTTGAGTGTGGGGTTTATTACCATTTATCTCCCTCTGGAACGAAATACTGTTTTCTGATTGGCTAATGGGGTGTACATTAAGTTCGTATAACCGGACACCTTGGACGTAGTCCCAGTAGAAACGTTAAATCGCCGTTCCATATCAATGCTCATGAATGGTTACCATTGACAACCAACGTAACGTTTTTTTTTTCTTCAAAAAACGCACTACTTTCTCTAACGGGAGCACTAGGCTTCAAATCAAGAATTCATCAGGTTATTATGCATATTAAATTTCCTAAAGATAAAGGAAATTCTAAATAATAATAATAATAATAATAATAAAAACATTTTTGGATGTTGTAAACGGGAGATAAGCGGGATAACGGCCTCCGAGCTGTCCAGTTCTACGAAGTTAATGGACTTCTGCGGACCAACACCACTCCGCTCCGCGTCGTGGTGTTCTTTGCCCCGCAGCGTCCATTAACTTTGTAGAACTGGACAGCTCGTCGGCTGTTATCCCTTACATAACAAATACACCTTGTTGCATCATGTCATTAGTGTTTTGATATCAAAATTCACACGTTTTAGTCACTCATCATATGCTGTACTAGGGGTGGGGGAAGAAATCGATTATTCGATTCAGAAAAGTTCATAATCGATTTTGTAATTAAAAAAAAAAAAAAAATTATATATTTTTTTTTTTACACATCCATTTTATATTTAAATGCATGATGCATCGATGATTGGATTGTGCATAGAAAGTCAAAATTGTGACAAGGAAAAGCTTTTTCTCTAATAAAAAATAGAGAAATTAATTCATCTGTTGATTTTCATCAATTATCAAACACAAAGTAGGAAGTGTAGCAAAGACTCTGAGTAGCAAACTCGAATGTTTTAAAAGTCGAAATGGATTGATAATCGTTTTATTGGTTTAGAATTGATAATCGTTTTTTTTACACATCCATTTTATGTTGAAATGCAATTATCGATTGATTATCGATTATCAATTCGAAACCGATAAAACGATTATCGATGCATTTCGACTATTGAATCATTTGAGTTTGCAACTCAGTCTAAAATCACTTCCTACTTTGTGTTTGATAATTAAAGAAAATCAACAGATGAATTACCTTCTCTATTTGCTTTATTAGAGAAAAAGCTTTAAATGGTCACAATTTTTACTTTCTATGAGCAATGCAAAAGTCGATGCAACATAAAATGGATGTGTTCAAAAAAAAAAGTTTTTTTTAAAATTACAAAATCGATTTAAAATCGAATCGTTGACCTCTGAATCGATTTCGAATCGTGAGGTGCCAAGAGATTCCCACCCCTATGCTGTACCCATATGTATTTCACCCCACCTCGTTATTGTTATTGGAATGCAGCTGTGCTGATGTGGCTCACTGAAATAGGACTAGCTGTGCTCAGACTTATCTTCACACACACTGGCAAAGCCTGTGAAGCCTGGCACTAACCCTGGCACAAAGCAGAGCCGTGGATCAGATTTCAGCACCTGTAAATACATGGTACTGCACGAACGATGGCACGCACGCACACACACAATGCAAACTCCGCACAACACACACACAACAATGCAACAATGCAAACATAACAAGCAGACACGTGTAACACCTACAAACTAAGCTAGAGCAAACATAGCTTGGTTGTAACCTAATGTACTGTGTATAAAGAGCTTCTGCACACATACAACGCAATATGTCTAATCATGTCACATTAAGTACACACTTGACTTTGTGGAGAGACTCAGCAACCACAACTGCAAAGGGAGCAAAACCTTGTAGGCAAATGACCACGCAGACACACATTTTTAACTTTACACGCTTTTAATCATATTGAGGTTAATTTATTGAACAGCACTGTTCCTCATGGACATGTTTATGTGACACTTAGAGTAAAATGAGGGCTTGCGCTCTGCTCCATGGTCTGTGGCGTGCCAAGGAGGGCTGGGCCGCCTGAGGCACCTACAGACACCAACGAAGAGGAACGGTGGCCTCGCAAGGGTTTCAGTCTACCTGATCCTCCTCCACTAGAACTTCCTAACCCTCTAGAACCGCATGTTCCCTTCGTACCACACGCAGAGGGTATGTGATGTAACGTTCCACGGGCAATCCTTTTCAAAACAACCTCAAAACACATTCACCATTCCTACTAAGTAGGCTGACTCAGAGACAGGTAAAAAAAAGGAAAAAAAAAGTACCTCAAACTCAGTGTACTCGTGAGTATGCGGTACTTTTTCCTATTTTTCTTCCTGTCTGAATCTTGCTGTTAATACCAGCAGCAACTCCTAAAGACTTTAGTGTGCGTTTGCCAACTCTTTTATTGAAGACTCTGAGATAGACTCGGGCCAGAGCTGGGCCGCATCCGTTCCACTGTCGAGCTCTATATGCTCTGTATTGACTGGGCTTTCAGTTAAGAGCATGTGTCCCATGCGTTCAGCTAGTATGGTCTGTTCTGAATGAGGACTACCACTCAATAAGAATGGGGTGATTGGGGGAGGGAGGGAGGCGCTGGGTGATGGATGTATTAGATTGGTACTGAGTGATGGCACACGAGAAAGAGTACTGTCTGGCCTTCCGGGTGGGACTTACTGGCTGCTGGAGGAGTGTGTGTGTGTGTGTGTGTGTGTGTGTGTGTGTGGGTGGGTGGGTGAGAATGTGTGTGAGAATGTGTATGTGTATGTGTATGTTTGTGTAGAGAGTAAACTTCCTGAACACAAGCATATATCTGACTAGCAGTAAGTAAGTCATCCCCAAACTCCTATACACAACAACACACAAACAAAACACAGTAGAAACGTTTGTCCTTTCTTTTTTTTTGATTAAACAAAGAGAAGCCTTACGGAAATTAAGAAAAAAGAAAAAAAAGAAGGAAAAACAAACAAACAAACAAAACACCAGTCCCAGTCTGCCGACTTGCAACTCCCCAAGTCAGCCTGTCTCAGTGCCATGCCAGAAACCCAAATGTGTCCTGTTCATGTCCCCAGCCACGCCAATGACCTTTGCCCCCATGAGTAACTGCTAAATAGCTGCACTAGCCTAGCTTAGCATAGTCTAGCATGGCTTAACCTAGCTAAGCTTAGCCTAGCCTAGTGTGGTCCTGTGCATGCATTAAGGCTGAAAGGGCGCTTGCAGCGGGTGCTGTGTGCTAGCTGGCGGCACCGTGGGTGACTGGACCATGGGCTGGGCTGGTGGGGGAGGCAGGGGAGGATGCTGCGCCCCTGAGTGAGTGTTCGGGGACGGAGGAGGGGTGGGGCGCTTGAATTTGTCTGGACTGTTGCTTCTCCGTGGGGAAGGCCTCTGAGAAAAAGAGAGAGAGAGGTGAATGAAAGAGGGAGAAAGACAGGCAGACAACGAGTGAAAGAAATGGAGTAGGGGAGAAAGAAAGAATAAATAAATCTGTTAGTCTGATTTTATCAACAAATTATTATCCTATTGTCCTAATATATCATTTTATTATACAGCTCTTCAGAATGTTCCAAAAAGTACCGTTGATTTGAATGGGCCATCCCAACGTTCTACCCTACATTAATTCCTGCTCACAGACCGTATAAAATACAGTTGCCGGTGATCTATTCTGCTATGATTCGCTTAGGTACGAAATAAACAAGACTCCTTTTAGCGGGTCTCAAGTTGTTTTTATTACCAGAGAGCAAACCTACTCATAAAAATGTGCATCTGTACTGTAAGTTGCTTTGGATAAAAGCATCAACTAAGTGGCTAAATAGCGTTAATGTATTTTGCTTTCTCTTGACCCTGAGCCAGTGCTTTAAAACTTTGTATGGACACCAAATTTTGGAGCTGCATGAACAGTCTATACGGACTGTGCTGATCGGCACAGTGCACAGACCGTGTCCACAGAAATATACTTTCCAATTAGATTGCGGAAGGGGCAAACCAGCACGTACAGCAGTCCCCTCATGTCAAGTCCCCTACATGAACGACAATACTAATCCTCAACCCAAAGATAATCTCGGGAGATCTGGACTCTTGTTTTCCTGAACCCCAAGTTGGTGGTCTTTATCTCCCTCTCTCTCTGTATGCGAGTGTGTGTGTGTCTGCGTGTGTGTGTGTTTGTGTGTCTGAGCCGGAATGTTCTCTGAGCTGTAATCCCACCAGGGGAAAAAATACAGACCCTCTAAATGATGTAATCAAAGGCCTCAAAAATCTTAAAAACAAAGGACCTCAACCTACGAATGCTTGCACTGCCGCATAGCACAACATGGATGTCATAATTCCATTCCAAAACTCTATTCCAATTCTATTCAAACAGAAGAATCGCTTCTTTAAAACCAACTTCTAGTATTTTGTACACTTTGGCGCGCACACACCACTGAAAGCCATTACACACCTAAAGCTTCCTTTTTTCCCCGGCAAGCTATTGGCATGTTATAATATAAAAAGAACTAGGATATGTGTGTGTGACCATAGTTGCTTTAAAAACAAGCAGACAGATTGAATGGAGACCTTGAGCGGGTTAATAAAGAGGACATCTGAGGACACTGACAAACAGTCATAAAAGTTCTGATAATACTTCATACAAGATATGCAGATAGCGCTTCTCCTATTAGAAATGCTGGTGATTAATCAGTGCATGCCATAAACACGCAATTCATTTGATTCAACCCCTCATCAGGGGTTCCTCAGGTAAGAACATTGCCTGGCTGTAATTTAGTTTAATAGCAGTAATATGGTTTAGCATCTGTACAACCTGTGAGGGAGGGCATTTGTAATAAGGCTGTTTATTCTGTCAGCAGTCAGTTAGATACTTCAATAGTGAATCTGACTCAGTCACCCTTTCTCAAATGAGGACAACTCCAGGACCTGCTAGTTTAATATTAATAGACTGGAGCCACAAAAGGCTTCTCACAGAAAACATTTGAAGGCAATCTTCATATTTCATTTAATGTAATAAATAAATGCAAATGTATGTATATAATATGAACAATGTTTTAAATGTCAAACCCCCGCATAACATCCGATTTGGTTAGGTCCACAATGACATTTCTGCCACAAAAATTCCTCAAACAACCAAATACACAAAACAAAACTAACACTTAATTGAAATCAAAAGTAAGTAAAAAGTAAAAGTAACAAAAGGGTGTCCGCCCTTGTTATTCCCAGCCACCATAAAATCTGCTTTAGATAGCAGTGTGCGTGTTTCCTCAATTGGACATCAGTTTATGCCATGCAATCGAGACTCTGTCGGGACAAACACCTCTGATCAAACTGATGATTTGCTAAACCATGCACAGTTAATTCACGAAGCACTTAATTACTTATCTTTCATTTGATCTGACGCAACCTGGCCTCCTAGGTACATCTTACATAACAGGCCGACAATTTGGCCTGTGCTGGGCAGTGCATCGCACCGGAAAGGCCGAGTCACAAAGGAGATAAGATAAGCGGAAGACAACCCGATGCTGACGCGAGTGTTTCCTTCTCCCCTGCGACGCCCCTGAGTGTGAATGAGCGTCTATCGCTACATCTCCCACCACAACAGAAAACAGCTAGTTGTCCCAGAAAAAGAAAATATAAAAGATTTTGCAGCCAGCGTTTCCGGCTCTGTGTGTTGTCGTCCCTGCTTATTGTTGGGCTGTGTAAGGCTCGGGTGGAGCGGAGTGTAAAAAGGTGTGTCTTGCCACGCAAGGGACACTCAAACAAACCTCTAGCCTGGCAGAATGCACGGAGACGTGGGAAAGTGGGAGCAAACCTGAGCTGGCTTTTGTTGCAATTTTGCTGTAACCTTTGTTACCGTGGCAACAGGAAAATAAATTCCAGCCTCATTGCCTGTCTAGCAAGCATGTTTCACATTGAAAAGCTTTAGTGTCTATTGTCCTCAAGTTCTTCAGTTTCCATTTCATTGCTCCTCATTTCTTCCCCTTTGACTTTATGACCCCATGATTTGAAGTATTGTCGCAGTCAGGAACTTCCGAGTTTGCATAAGCATGTACTACTAGACTTGATACTGGCAAAATAATGCTGTTACTTTTTGATCAAACAGCCAATCAAAAGCACATGATGTGCTGTCCATTTGACCAAGTGCTGGCAAAATCATTTCCATTCCTCTTTAAGCAGTTTATCAGCAGACTGTTGACTAATGTCAACCTGACCTGATTTCTTTCAAAATCACTATATGTGTAGAAAGTACATGTGTGTGTATGTGCATGGTGTGTGTGTGTGTGTGTGTGTGTGTGTGTGTGTGTGTGTGTGTGTGTGTGTGTGTGTGTGTGTGTGTGTGTGTGTGAGAGAGTGTGTGAGTGAGTGATTAAGAGAGTTAGTGAGTTAGATGTGTGGTACTTGCGGTGTGTGTGTGGTACTTGCAGTGTGTGTGTGTGGTTTTGTGGTGTGTGTGCGTGTGTGTGTTTGTTTACCTGGATGCCGTGGGAGGACCCGGGGTGGACGTGCAGGCCTGGGGGTGTGTAGTGAGGGAGGGGGGCTCTGCTCAGGGTGGCTGGAGGTGTGAACCCCACTGTGTGACTGCCATACGACAGACCTGACAGAGAGAGAGGGAGAGAGAAGGAGAGAGAGAGGGAGGGAGAGAGGGAAAAGAATGAGATAAAGTTAAAGACAGTCAGTTGAGAGACATAAACACAAATGGAAAGCAGATATGGAGTTGGAGCAGGGATAGACAGGGGGAACACAGAGAAGTGGATTAAGGAGAGAGAGCAAGAAAGAAAGGGAGGAACACAAAGCATCAGAGAGAAAAAGTAAAACACAATTACTGGTGTTTCCAGAGCTTGACATTAACGGTTGCTGGGTTGCCCTCAACAACCAAATTAAGACTTGTGGCAACTATTTCAATAACCCTGGTTGCCCCCTGTGGCAAACCCCATTCTCACGGTCTTTTTACGACATAAAATAAAATCCTCAGTAAACACTGTCTAACACCCACTGACACTAACTTGTCAAAAATGATGCTTTTTACTTCAGGATATTGGATGACATTGTATCTTCAGTCTGTCTATCTGCTGGATAGATAGATAGATAGATAGAGATACTTTATTAATCCCAAGGGAAATTTATGTAAATAGCCATCTATCACAAACAACAGACAACTTAAGTCTGTCAGAAGGCAGCTAGCATCTTCGTAGTTCATAGTTCTTCTTTGATGTTAAAAATGGTTTCGAGTAACTAAACTGACGCTTTTGTGATCACAAATGGTTAAGGTGAAATAAATTAAAACTTGAGTCTCTTTCACATACGAAATATGCAACAAAGTCTGACTAAATGGCAATTAATTAGTACGGATAGTTTTCTCATTTAGTCGTCCTTCGCAGCAAAGATCAATGTGTCTTCCTTCACTCATGGAAATTCTAGTATCATGACTGAAGTAGACCAATAATTTATGGTACAGTGAAGGCTCATGCAAGTTAACCTAGCTATAACTATCTTAAGGAGTCATCTTTAACAGATGGCAGTTTCTAGCATGTGTTAATATGAACTAATTAGCTGCTAAGTGAAACTTCTGGATTTAGGGGCCAAGCAGGGAAGAAGCACAGGCACACTGAATGTTTCTGCCTTTTCCTATTATAAATGTATAAGTTAGATTGTGGAGACTTTAGGGCCAGCTTTCATTTCATTCAAATGGGACTGCCACTGAAAAAGTTGTTGCACATGCACTCACATGCAATAATGGCTGATATGGCAACCATTCAGACTTAAGCCAAGCTTGACAAACAGCTCTCAAAGTTAATGTTGAGCCCTGGTGACTAAGTTTCATTTACATTTCAGAATTAACACAGCCTGAAACAACAGAAAGAAACCTTGAGCAGAACCCAGTTCAAAAGGGGGGGCCCATCTGCTTCAGGCAGAAGTAGTAACCATTCGTCAGAATTTTCAGATTTACTAGCCCAGGACCAAGTAAACACCGCGAGGACCAGACAGAGATGCTGAGACAGTGAGATATCCATCACATGAACGCCCCGAGGGGTGTGATGCTGTACCCCTGCTGATCAAAACTCCTCTGATGTGGCTTGGCACTGCATAATAATAATAAAAAACGCTGAGTCATCATCAGTGAGGCGTGCGCATGGCAACCGTCTCTGCTGACAAAGCATGGCCCCTGGAGCAGCCGTGTGATGCCACTGGCTCATTAACCCTCTGTCAACAGTGGCGCCCGCCGGGGTTGCCATGTAACCCGCAACATTGCTGGGGCTGGTATCACCTGGGCTACAGTTCCAGATGGGAACAGGAAGTAACATGGAGAGGAAGGTCATGAGCAAGAGGTTATGTGCTGACTGACTTCCTCTCCCCCTGGATGAGGAGAGGGAGAAAGAGCCTGGGAGGGAGGGAGAGAGAGAGAGAAAGAAAGAAAGAATGCACATCCTACTGTCCCTTATGTTCTGTGTGCTGCATGGCTCGCCATTAAAGGAGAAGATCACATAACTGAGGGTTACTAAAACAAAATACAAACCAATACATTTCCTAAGAAAAAATGTCTAACGAATAAATCCTTGACAGCAAACAGAAAACTAATCACTCACCACTTTGAACTGCCAACAAGTACATAAGGGTGGCACCTTCTTTCTCTTTTTTTCATTGATTTAATCTCTACCCTGTCTACTCCACTCTCTCTCTTTCTCTCTCTCAGACTAAGTGTTGAGACCACACACTCGCATACGCCTTATAGTACCTTATAACTTTACACTTTACTGAAAGACAGACAGATAAAAAGAACTTGAATCTTAACATGGAGAAAATCTATCAGTTACACTAATGGTAATAGTAGCCCTGAATCATTTATCTACCCTTCTCAGCAACAATGAAGGATCCAAGTTCATGGGGTTCCAGACGGAACCACACAACACCGAGTCCATAACACAGACCAGGGAGAGTGAAACTCAGAACGTGTAAAGGGCTTGGGGAAAGAAACTAAGTTACAGTTACAGTCTTGGCAGAATCCTCTAGCCTGAAACAGCCGATGTTATTGTGTTATGTAATACATGTGTTATTTGGCAATAACTTCACAAGGGATAAGACAAAGTAGCTGACTCTGAATTTGGCCTATGGAACACATAAAAAACATGGGCACACCTACATTAGGCCTTGTGAAGCATACAGTGGCCACATGCTGTATCAGTGTGAGAAAGACTGGAGGAGGAGGAGGAAGAGGGTATGGGAGATAGATAGATAGAGATTGTGTATATGAGAGATAGTGACAGGGTGATGACCCCAATACCTTGGTGTGACACAGCTTCACTAATCACACATCCAGACAGAATAATTTTGTTATTCTTTTATGTCAAACGACCCCTGCAACCATCACGTCAGCATCTCAAAGGTGTATTTGAGAGACTGAATGTTCCCAACCCTTGCTCTTACAAAGGTAGGCCTATATAAAAAAAAAACACCTGCAATAAGAGCTCATTAAAGATTGTACCAGAGCCGCAAGAGATAAGAGCTGGCCACTAAAAACAGCCTTCGGGGTAACCATCCTATCCCGATGGAAGCCAGCCGAGGGCATGGTGTTCAAAGATGAGTGTTACATATGCGTGAGGTAGACAACGTTAATCAGCTGGTTTACAGTTTGTTGTGTCAAAGTTTAGCCCTATTGGCAATGTGAGGCGATTACATAAGGGGGCCCTTGGTTGTATGTAAACAGTGTTCGTCCCATTACAGATAAACGCAGGCGTTTTATGGTTCAGGACAAGTAGACTAGATCAGCAGGTCTGATCAGTTCTTCAGGAGAGGTGAAGATGGCAGTAGCTGTCTAGAAGTAGTATCACTGGTTAAGGACTAAAGCTCAAGGCCACGTATCAAGAGGTATGGTCACAAACAAATGATCCATCAAGGTCTGGCATCCTACCTGCCATTTGCTACATTTAGGAAACTTGGGTGCAAAATAAACACCATCAATCCATTGCCTTGTCTGCCAACCCAGACGCTGCTAAATCAGGCCATAGAAACAGTTTTCTAGCCTATGGCGTTTAGGGACCTAAACACACCCAGCATTATTTACGACAGGAGCCGTGAGGCCAAGCATTCTTTTAAAGCAGGGCTAAATCAGACCTGGAACCATATCATCAGAATAATCCATCACACCTTTTGTGGATGGTACCCTATAGACCAGGGGTTTTCAACTGGGGATCCGTGGCCCCCTGGTGGCATTTAAGAACTTGAACAAAGCACTGTTAAGTCTCTGTAGGCAGACTGCCCAGATACAATTTTCTATAATCAATGTTCCTGCCTCTGTGGCTGTTTCAAATGCCAAATAGGTCTATACTATTAAAGAATAAGGAAATGTTCTTACAGCGCAATAAAGGAGTCAAGGAATCTGCATTCCACAGATCAGAATAGATCTGATCAGTGAGTGTGTGTGTGAGAGAGAGAAAGAGAGAGACAGTATGTATGTGTGTGTATGTGTGTGTGTGTGTGTGTGTGTGTGTGTGTATGTATGTGAAAGAGAGACAGTGTGTGTGTGTGTGTGTGTGTGTGTGTGTGTGTGTGTGTGTGTGTGTGTGTGTGTGTGTGTGTGTGTGTGTGTGTAGAAGTACCAGGGGAGATGGGTCGGCTGGAGCTGGGGGAGGGGGTGTAGGGGATGGGGCTGGAGACGGTGCGTGCCCGCAGACCCTGAGCAGACATCTCATTAAAATACCTACAGAGAAAAAGAGAGAGAGAGAGAAACAGAATAACAATGTGTGCCTGTTTGTTTGTGTGTGTGTGTGTGTACCCATCATCTTTCCTCTATCAACTGCCATCACTAACTGATGCATTGCCTTCTTTACCAACAGTGACTATTTTAAGGGTGCAAAATAGCCAATTGTCAATTTCCAGACTTCTTTTACTCTGTGCTATATGTGTGTGTCTTCCTCTCATCGTCCATCTCCAGGCTGCTCTCGCTCTCTTGAGAGTTGTCTACACAGTGCTTCTCTGAGTTATGTTTGTTAGTGCGAGTGTGTGTGTGTGTGTGTGTGTGTGTGTGTGTGTGTGTGTGTGTGTGTGTGTGTGTGTGTGTGTGTGTGTGTGTGTGTACCTCTCATCGTCCATCTCCAGGCTACTCTCGCTTTCTGATAGCTGTCTGCACAGTGCTTCTCTGCGCTCCATCTCTCTCTGGAGTTTCCTCTGCAGTCTGATGTTCTCCTCTCGCATGTGTCGCTCCTCCTCTATGTACTGAGCACGCTTCTCTGTGTCTGAGAGAGGGAATGGGATAGAGAGAGAGAGAGAGAGAGAGAGAGAATTGGAGAGGGGAGAGAGAGACGGGGGCAGAGAAAGCAAGATACATGTAACTAATGATTTCTGTCTATCTTCATGATCCCCAATCCACAACTATAGTCATTCATAACTAGGGCTGAACGATTATTTGCATTTGAGATTAAATCGTGATATGGTAAAACATGATCTTCTAACCGCAACAGTACATTTTGCACACAGTGTTTAAAGCAGCATAGCAGATGAATTGCTAATCGCTTAAGAGATGCTAGTGGCTCAAACTAGCGAAATCTCTTCAAATGTGCTGACTTTGACACTATAACAAACTAGTTAGTCAAAAACTGTCCTAACAGAGTCAAACATCAAGCAAGTGCAACACAAGACAAAGCAAGACAGCAAATGAGCTACTTACTAGTTCGGCAGACAGTAAAAACCAGGCGGCTTCAGGCAAACCCATATAACGCAGTCATTTGCTTACGGACCCTGGTATGGCAATGGCACAGAGGCGATTCTCCATATTAAAAGTCATTGTAGCGCCCCATTTTTTTTTTAATATATTATTTTAAGGTAAAACTGCTTATCCTAACCCTAACCCTGAAGTACAATTACTCTATAATGCCACTTTAAAAAGTGCATCTGTGTTTATACTTACAATGACTTTGTTTAAATTACTTAAATGCACAGTGGCAAAGCCACCGATTTGTTTCTGTAATGAGCAGTTAAGAATATTTTACACTAAATGTATCTATAATTGTGTTGGTCATATTGAAATCATTCATTACGTTTTGTTGGGGGGAAAAAAAGAGGATAAAATGTAAAATAAAATTTGATTATTTTCCCAAATCGTTCAGCCCTATTCATAACCATCATTATTACACGGCTCTTCTTAATGCTGTAGAATGCTCCATTCACTTGAATGGGGCTTCCCAACGTTCTGCGGTCAACTATTTTCCGATAACTGACCGTTGCTATGCACTTAATGACCGCTGTCAAGGAAAGGGGCCTTTTTGCCTCTGATTCACATCTTTCGTAGCACTCCGCAAGTAGTACGGTAACTTATCAAGGGAGTTTCAGCGGACGGTTGAGCAGCTGTGTTCTAAAGAATGTTCAACTGTCTTTGAAGTTCAACGTCTTTGGCGAACTATTTCTCTGCTTTTTAACACTACGTATAGTAACAAAAACAAATACATTGTAAAAAGACACACTGTGTTAAGTTATTTTTTTAGTTTTAGCCGTATAATAAGCGGGATAATGTATAGAACGCCGGTCATTGTCGGGAAAATAAGCCCCTTCACGGTGAAGCAACACCTGCTGTTCGCCCTGTCGGGGCTTATTTTCCCGACAATGACCTGCGTTCTATACATTATTCCTTACTTAGGTGCCCCTAGCTGGAGGTGAGTTTTCAACATTGAATATCAGACACTCCTGATTCTCATAAAGGGGTTTCAGTGGCATGACCTGACAGTATGCTTGACCTGATAATGTGATTGGTCAGTGTTATCACTATTGCACAGCTTTCCATGATATGATGGATCAGAGTCATCATCTCCTTTTGGATAGATCTTTGATGTAACTGCACCAGCTAATGGACAGCTCCAAGTAATATTAAGTAGTTAATGTTGATTGATTGATTGATTGATGGCCTCGGATGGCCTCAGAAGACACATAAATAAATCCTCATTTTCAATGGTGACGAGGGTACAATGAATGTAGCCCCACAGGAACAGGTGCTGGTGATAGTTCTGAGGACAGGGTTTCACTTGTGCTGTGTGATGAAGCTCATGGTGAGGTCTCCCTCTAGAGGTTGCAGACTGGAATTACAGCTCTCTCAAACTCCAACACAGGGTTCTGTTCATCTGGGCGCTGTTGTGCAACGACTATTTTGAATTGAAAGGGAAACTGTCACTCTGAACACTCTCTGTCCCACCCAGTGACTATGGTCGTTACACAACGATGCATTTGCAAAAACAAACTGTAGGAGTGTTCACCAGCCACCTGAAGCAATGGAAGCAAGTAGAGACTCTCAGACCAATAGCTCCCTCTAGAGGCCAAAGCCTACAGATGAAGCATCATTTTTGGCAGCCCCTTAAAAAAACCGAACCACCTGTAAACCTGTGTCGTGTAGTGATGATGGCCCATCAGAATTTGCACACATTTTCTGGTGAGAATTTTCTGACTGGAAGGGGTGGGGAAGGAGTGATGTGTGAGTGGACTGTGATGGTCACCATGACGATGCCCTTTGACCCCCCCCCCCCCCCCCCCCGCCCCAGGCACTCACGCTGCATCTCGGTGGTGCGAAGACCCCTCTTGAGGCGCTCCACCTCGCTCTTCAGGAAGCGGATGTGGCGCATCATGTTCTCCGGAGAGTCCACCTCCATGGAGATATCCCGTGGCGACGGCGGGGCAGAGACTGGCTGGTCCAGCTTCTCCTGCAGAATCCTATCGGGTTGGAGAGAACACGTGGAAACAGTTACCCCGGCAACCAGCAGAAGGACTAATTGATGCACTCAGACATCACAAATACTTTCCATTTCATCTGCTTTGAATCACCAGACATTGAAGGATACACATCCACACATTCAACTACTTCTGACTGGTTTACATCAAAGAGTCACAGATGTACTCTGCACCCTCCCTTTAGGCTGAGGTTCTGCTCAAGGTTTCCTTCCTATAAAAAGAGAGTTTTTCCTGCCTCAGTCGCCTTAGTGCTTTCTCTACAGGGTTCAGGCTCTGGGGTCTGTAAAGCGCCTACAGACAACTTCAACTCTTACCAGCGCTATATAAATAAAATATTTAATCTAATTGAACCTGTCACTACTTCCATTTTCCTGCTGCACCACACCTTAAGCATGCCAAGCTCTCCATTCTGCCCCATCTAATTACACTTATGTAAGACTGACAGAGGCTACTGTGTGTATCTGTAGAGATAGCAGAGGGCGTGACGTGACGCAAAGTAACAGAAAGATCCTGTGCAGGCATTCCGCTCTGAAAATTCTTTCTGGGTAAAAAAAAAAAGCACCATATCTTTGGATGTGCTCAGGTTCAGCACTGGACACATCACAACTAATCTCACAATTCAACAGATTCTGCATAGAATGCCACACACACACAGCCACACACACACAACCACACACACACAGCCACACACACACACACACAGACACGCATACATACATACACAGACAGAGACACACACACCTCTTCTCTGCCTCCAGCTTGTCCATGCGCTTCCACAGTCGGTTGACCAGCGATTCCTGCTCCTGTTCCAGTGTGTTCTCCAGGTCAATCTTCTCCCGCCGCAGCTACACAAACACAACACACCTTCCTAAAATGGCCGACTCGCAGCGATGGGCACGTTAAACAAACATAATGAAAAGATGACTGACACCAACAGAATAAACAGCAAAAATGGTAGCATTAGTAAAAACCTCATACTACATACGACAACTACTACCCCCACTCACAATAATCATCATAATTGTGTTTTTCAAAGGGAGGAATATATAAAAATGACTAAGTATAGACTACAGTAAAGACCTTAACATAATAGATGATAATCTCGAGAGTCATGAGTGTGTAATGTAGGATCTCATACACATGGCTGCTTTGTGTAACTTTCCATTGTCCACCAGCTGTGGTGTGAACTTCAGGATATGATGCAAGAGGTGAATATCTTTTCAGACTGGTCATGTAAGACATGAGATATACCAACATGTGTACGAACTACAGGATGTGACAACAGGAGCGCTTCTTTAATACAGGAGGAGTTGACAGGATATGGCATAGCATGTGTTCACCTGCTTGTGTGTAAACAACAGGATATGACATAACACGTTCTCATCTTGGGCGATATGATAGAGACTTGGAACACTTACTTACTTAGTTACCATGATGGTTACGCAACAGGAAGTGGTAGAACATGTGCTCACCTGTTTGGGCGTGAGGAACAGGAAATGACATAAGGGGCATGTACCTGCTCGAGTGTGAGCTGCTTGGAGATGGTGTCGTTCTCCAGCCTCTTGATCTTCTTCATGAGTTTGTTCACCTGGAACTCCTGCTCCTGTTCCAGGTGCTGCTCCAGCTCGGCCTTCTCATGTTGAAGCTGGGGACAGAGAACACACACACAGAGAGATGGATACATAAATACACACACAAAGAGATGGATACAAAAATACACACACACACACACACACACACACACACACACACAGATACATAAATACAGTCACAAACAAACAGATGTGCATAAATATGGACAGACAGACAGACAGACAGACAGACAGACACACACAGACAAATGCATAAAGCATTGTATCTTACTTAAGTATCTGGTTTTTGCACAGTGCTATGGACTCTAAAAATAAAAATAATGACTAGGAAACCTGTAAAGAATATTAATTCTAAATGATGAGACTCGTCAGCAGTGAGGCACAAGGACCAAAGATCACAGAGGAGAGATAAGTTGGCAAATTGTTGGCATTAAAAGCTCCTGTTAGCACTGTATTGTGTTGGGTAAAGGCCAAATAATAGATGGTCAGGGTGGCCCGCAGCCTGTAGAAACGTTTAATTCTGGTCCAGGGTAGTCCGGTACACCAGTCCAGTAATCGCAGTGGTATCAACTAGGTGGTATATTGTACAGAAATGCTTGGTCTGAGCCAACAGGATCTCCTGCCATCTGGTCTCTATGTGGTCTCTTCTGCCAACAGCCGGTTAGAATCTCACGTCTGGCTTGTCAGACTGGGCATGAAAAGATTATCAGGTTACACCGTCATGTCAAACAATGTTTTTTTTTTTTGACAAATATTTTTATTGGTTTCACAGGTTACAAAAAAAAAGGACAAATTACATCAAGGCTTATTTTCTATTTTCCTTCAAAAGCACACCCTTTCAACCCCCCCCCCCCCCCCCCTCCCTCCATCCCTCCCTCCCCAGTCAACCATACTACACTGTCTACGCTGTACAGAGAATGGAAAAAACACAAAATAAAAATAAATAAATAAATAATAATACAATATAATGTACAATGCAACATACATTATATATGACAAAAGCCATTGGGGAAAGACAAACAAAGGGGGGGGGTTCAGTAAAACAAATCAGAAAGGGAATAAGGCAACAAGGTCAGATTGTAACCAAAGTATCCTGAATATGATGATAGTGCTCATTTATCTTCAAGGGTTTTTAACTCTTTTATGTATTCCAGTGTGGGGTTCCAATTTAATTCAAATTTCTCCGGAGATCCTCTTAAATTGTACTTAATTTTTTCTAATTTGAGAAACATCATAATATCTTCTAGCCATTTAGACGCCGAGGAGGCAAGTGGTGACTTCCATCCTAGAAGTATTCTCCTCCTCGCTAGTAAGGATGCAAAAGCAATAGTGTCTTTTGCCCACTTCGTGAAGTTCTCATGATTTGGTATTACCCCAAAGATACCGACTTCTATACTTGGTGACAATGTAACACTTAGAAATTTGGACAAATGACTAAAAATATCTGTCCAGTAATCACAAAGGCGAGGACAAGACCAAAACATATGTGTCATGTTTGCTGGGGATAAATTACATCTGTTACAAGTGTCTGTGACATTAGGATATATTTTGGAAAGTTTAGAGTTAGTATAATAAGTGCGATGGATCACCTTAAACTGTATTAAACTCAGCCTTGCACAAGATGTACTCCCATTGACTCTGCTGAGTGCCTCCTTCCAGTCATTGTCAGTTATAGGGCAACCCAGCTCCTCTTCCCAGTCTTTTCTTTTCTGATCTAGTGGGGTAAATGTGAGTTGGGAAATTGAAGAATATATTCTGGAAATTAGGCCTTTTTGACTGGTAGGAATGTCCAAAATTGAGTCGACTGCTGAATCAGGTGGGGTGGTTGGAAAAACTGAATTATTCAGCTTGGCAAAGTTACGGATCTGGAAATAACGAAAAAGATGTGACTGTGGAAGGTTAAACCTTTCACTGAGTTTGGCAAAGCTATCAAAGGAATTATCAGTGTAAAGGCCTCTTAAATTTGTAAGGCCCGACCTTCGCCAAAACAAAAAGGCTGCATCAACACTGGGGGGAAGAAAAAGATGGTTGTTGCAAATGGGAGTATGGTTAGATACCCCCTTGAGGCCAAAAGTTTGTCTAAATTGAGACCAGATCCTTAACGTAGTGATAACAATAGGGTTGCCTGTGTATTGAGTTGACTGAATGGGTAGTTTAGATGTGAGCAAAGCCAAAAGTGAAGTGGAAGGACATGAACTAGCCTCAATCTCACACCAATTTAGCGTCGGCATCTGAACCCATAGAATCATTTTTTGTATGTTGGCTGCCCAATAGTAATTTCTTAAGTTTGGGAGCCCTAGTCCACCAACTGACCTGTCTCTTTGTAAAAACCCACGCTTGATCCTGGGGATCCCATTTTTCCATATAAAGGAGGAGATCAGTTTGTCAAAAGAGCTAAAGTATGATTTTGGCAGAAAGACTGGCAGACACTGAAAAAGGTATAGAAATCGTGGAAGTACATTCATTTTTATGCAATTTATCCTACCTGCAATTGTTAAATGCAGAGCCTTCCACTTTTCCAAATCTAGTTTGATCCGTTCCATTAAAGGTAGAAAATTATTTTGGTAAATAGTTGACAAATGTCGACAGATATTCACCCCTAAGTATTTAAAGCTGTCTCCAGACATCTTAAAGGGAAGATCTCCGTCAGTAATTTGTGGAGCTGGGTTATTAACTAAAAAGCATTCACTTTTTGAGTAGTTCAGTTTATAGCCTGAAAAGATACCAAATCTGTCTAATAGTTCAATTATGCGAGGGATAGTGGTCAGTGGATCAGACACAAACAACAATAAATCATCTGCATAGAGTGAAAGTATATGCCTGGTGTCACCTCTAGAAATCCCCTGATTATAGTTGGTTGATTTAAGTGCTATAGATAATGGTTCGATCGCCACAGCAAGTGTCAAACAATGTTATATGACATTGAATAGAATTGAAATGCATTGAAATACAACCGCTGCCACCATGACCAGTGAGCCTGTCCTCTTTTCCATCCTGAGCGGGGTAAGTAACAGAGCTCAGTAACACCTCTGCAGGCCAGGAGAACGAGCCCTGTGTGACTGCAGACAGGGATGTCAGGTGCTGTGAGACTCTAAGAGTAATGGGAGGGGGGGGGGGGCTCAGCACGGCGTTGTGTTTTAATTGGCTGCATGATGGGCTGGCATCATAGATCGCCATTTTGCAGAGCTCTTCTCAGGTGAGAAATTCCATGCCATACCTACTCACACCCCCCAACGTGAGCACTGCAATGACGCATGCATACACATTCATTCATACATGTGCACAAACAAGTTGACACACACACACACAGTTTTTTTTATATGTTGGTTCATTTGCTCAGTGGCTGAGATCCAGAGAAACATCAGGTGTGGTAATGAAGTATGTGGAGGTCATGAGTGTGACTGAGGCTGCAGGAGTCACCTGACTGCACACATTACTGGACCTCTGTCCTCCTCTCTCCGTCTCAAACACCTGTTTGTTTCCTCGGTTTCCTGTGAGTTTCCCCTTTCATAGCTAGACCTTGCTTCATCTACCCACCCCCCCCCCCACCCTCTCTCTCACACACACACACACACACACACACACACACACACACACACTTGAATTCAATTCCCTGGACTGACATGGCTGTAGTGTATACAATGTTTTCCAAAACAAGAGGTCTTCTGAAAAATAAACATGCACTGGTATATTCAAAAAAAGAAGAAAAAGACACACTGTTTGTATTAGCTCCAACCACAAAATGATAGACGGTTCTCCTTCTCCCACTTCTGCTACCCTGTTCCCTCTTTCACTCCTCTCTTCTGTTCTCTCATGCTTTCCACTGTTCTCTCTCTCTCTCTCTCTCGTTTTGTTCTCTGTCTCTCTCCTCTCATCTCGCTCTCTGACTTTCTCTCCTCTGCTCGCTCTCTTTCTCTGCGCTCCCTCTCCCTCTCCTCCTCTGTTCTCTCTCTCTCTCCTCTCCTCTGTTCTGTTCTCCCTCTCCTCTGCTCTGTTCTCTCTCTCTCTCTCTCTCCTCTCCTCTGCTCTGTTCTCTCTCTCTCTCTCCTCTGTTTTTTCTCTCACTCGCTCATCCTCAGTCTTTTCTGGCTCCTTTCCTTTCTGTCATTCACTCCTCTCGCTCTCGCTCGCAGCGACTCTCTGACTCATTCTGCTCTTTTAAGGTTCCAGCTGGCTGCCATCCTGGTGCTGCCACACCTAATTCGCTCCTAGAGGAGCACAGGCTGGCAGCGCTACGCTAGCTAGCTGGCTGGCTGCAGCAGTTTAACCTGATCTGGATGTAAAATAAGACACCAATGCTAGCCCCATCCCATAGCCACACCTGCGCTTCACTTACTTTTGCCCTCTTTGCCCTCAGTAGTTCTAGAACCCTGTGACTCATCCTGCCTAAAGTTCCGGTTCCCAGAAGTCATCATTCGCACTAATTTATGTGTGATGTTTCTTTCGTCTGTGTGACTTCAAACCACTGAGGCATGATGTTGATGCACACAACAGAAGCTCAGGCCAGTCGTGAGCAGATCAAAGTCACGGTCACTGCAGGGTTTCAAGTCAAACCAACTAGCAACACACCTCATAACTTAGTATTATATATGAGGGGCTCATTCTAAGCTAACGAAAACACAGCAATTCATAAGTACAGGTGACTCTCACATGTTTTATACTTCTGTGCAGTGGTTTGAGCACCGTAGAATTTAGCTCACAGTCAGGTGGAAATACACAACACCTGTGACTTTACCGTTATGGAAGACTAATTAGGAATGGGGATTTGTTATCTATCCCGTTTTGTTTTTACCTGATACATTATCTGGTTTTGTATGTGAAAGGGAAAGCTTAAGACTCTCTTGGGCTCGTTAATCAGCAACTTAACATTTCTAGAAGCTGCAGACCTTCCGTACTAGCCAATCGTCTGTCTGTACACACCACATTAGACTCTTGGGTGGCCATTGGCCAGGTCTGATGAACTGCTAAGAAGAGCTTTTTAACGCAAAAAATTTGACAACTGATCTCTGCTCAGTTATCTTCTTTCTTTGATCCTTCATTCTGAATAAGGTCTTTACAAAACTGTGAGGTATGGGTCTACTGAGCCTGCTCTTGCAACTTAAGCATGTCGCGGAAAAACAATTACTCAGCCCGGTTTTCAAACATTGGCCTTTCCTGACCTACCTGCATGAGCTTCCGTGACAGATCGTTGGTGAGGAACTCCTCTTCTTTCTCATAGTTGACAGCCAGGGTCTCCTTCTCCTTCTGCAGCGCTTGGATCTTTTTGAACAGCGTGTTAGAGATGAACTCTTCTTCTTGTTCTGCCCTGGCTTGCTACAGAGGGAGGAGAGAAATGGAATGCATGTTTAATTCAATTCAATTTTAATGATATAACGCCAAATAAGAATTTAAATTGTCTTTGGGTGCTGTATAGAGCCCAGAGCCTGAACCCCCTAGAGCGAAGGCAACTGGAGCAAGGGAAAACTCCCTTTTAACAGGAAGAAACCTTGAGCAGAAACTCAGCTCAAAATGGGGAAGCCCATCTGCTTGGGGCCAGGCGTGTAGCAAGATAAGAGGTAGAATTATATTCAAGCAGATGGATTCGTACACGTACCAGAGG
Organism: Sprattus sprattus; assembly: GCF_963457725.1. Lineage (NCBI taxonomy): Eukaryota > Metazoa > Chordata > Actinopteri > Clupeiformes > Clupeidae > Sprattus > Sprattus sprattus. The sequence continues at coordinate 18,147,633 of NC_137910.1, read as the reverse complement.
ATAAAACATATTAGCACACATGCTGCATACATACATGATACATACACGATTCCATGAAACATAAAAGAAGGTTTATACTTGAAATAAACAGGATTTATAGCGGATAAAAAAATTGAGACCGGTTCTGAACAGAGAGACTGGCTCTGAACAGTGGATAAAGGAAGGGGCACATAAAACAAAACCTATATACAGCAACATTTACTCCATGCTGGTTGATTAATAGGAGTTGAAGTGAAGTTTCGGTGATAACAAGTTTACAGGAAATGTCATGGGGACAATTTTAAGTTACAGCAGTGTAATTGATTTAAAATTCCTTTTATAAACGGCTGGATCACATATCACTGTATCACGACTGGGTGATACAGTCAGAGTCTCAACCAGTAATTCAACAGAAAAGTGTTTTTCTTGTAGTCTGGTAATGTTACCTAACATTAGCTAGGGTCGGTGGGACAACCAAAAGTTTTAACACATCAAGTGAAAAGACGCACGAACTATCCTCATACAAACTCTCCTTATAATTTGCCTTTTCGTGACATTAGCAATAATAACTGCATGGACCATAACAAAAACTAACCTGTTAATAGATAAACATTGGCTAACATATCACTTTAAAAATCAGAAACACAGTACTGCGCTGCCATTAAGTGCCAGACAGTTTGCCAATAATTCAACTTCTCACATATCTATACTGCCTTAACTAATGAGGTTGCTGGTTGGTTCAGGAGCAAGCGTAACTTGCAGGCCGATCCATGTTGGCTATGTAGACACAGCATACACCTTCAATTTTGTGTAAGAACAGACAGCTGTCTCACCCTGTGTGCACACGTAGATTTTCTAAGAAGATAGCTTACTAGGCCATACTGTGGTCTCTCAAAACGAAGGCAGCAGTTAAGAAAGATGCAGAAGTTAACGTGGACTAGCTAGCAGTAGTAGAAGGAACACTGCAAGTAGCATAACCGTATGTTTGACAACGTTGGTGGGTTTTTAGCATTATTATTGTAATATAGCTGGCTGGTGAAGATGGCTAATCTGATTCAGTAGAACAAAAATATGCTAGCTTGCTAGCTCCAAGCCATCTCAATGGCACTACCTCCCCACATTACCTGGCTTTAGCTCACGAAATACTAGCCATTTAGCTAGCTAAGCTGCTAGCTACAAATCAAGACAACAGTCCAAGTGTATCTCAGTTTCAATGGCTCTAAGCTATCATTAGCTTCTTTACTTGGCTCACACCAACCTAGCAAACTAATTTGGGTTACAGGCATGTGCTGACATTAAAAAACGCGCATGCAACAAGCTTGTCACCCAAGCCTGACTGGATACGTACAATGGTAACGCTAGCCTTTCGCAAGTCTCGATTCTCCTCTTGCAGTGCTTTGCATTTGAGTTTGAACGTTTCCAGCTCGATTTTCAGCACTTTGTTCTCTTGCTGTAGCGAGGCCAGGCGGTTTGTAAGCTCTTCCAGGCGAAACTGGGATATCAGTATACCCGGCTTGCTAGATGTTGAGGCGGTCGAAGATAGAGGGGTAGCAGAACTGCTCCCTGCTCCATCGGTATCGCTCTCGCTCGCACTATCCGCCATCACTGTACCGTGCGAGAGTGGACAGGCAGGCCAGGCAACCGAACAACAGTGAAACTGGTGAGAGACGCAGGGGAATACCAACTAGTGCGACTGCACTTGCGGGAACTACTATCATGTTACGGAGACACTGCCACCACGCGGTAATGGCAGTAACATGTACTAGATCTGATTTAGGGTGGGGCGGCAACCTGTGCTCAAGTCGAGATACAAAATAGTGCAGTTCGTAGAATTTCGAAAGTGGACTCCACTTAGTGGAGCATGGTATTTTTGCTCAATCAGCCTTAACAGTTCATAGAAGAATCTCAATTTAAAAAGACTGTCAATTAATTTTGACAGATGCATTTTCCCAGGTTAAGATGCATGGGCTGGGCCACTATTTCAGGTGCCAGTGTCATGGAGTTACCATGTTATAACATGTTATGAGCAGCACAGGTCAATAAACCCTGTCTATATGTGTTTGTTGTATACATATGTTATAAGCATAGGCCAATAGTCAGTGAGACACTGGAGAAAACGTTGACTGGCCAGAGGTCAGGTCATACTGTCATCACAGTTAAAGCAGCAGTAGACTGAGTTCTGTTCCAAAACTAGTTAGCTAACTACCTAAAAGGTATGCAAAAGCCTTGCAAATACCACCAGCCCAGCTGACACTGATATAAGCTTGCCAACACACTAATTGGTGTCTTTTGGCGGTTTAGCTGGCAATGTCATGCGTGGGAAAGCTTTTCTTCCTTTTTGCAGGGTGTACCAGCCCGTTACACAGAACTACAGAGGGCATATCCTGGATGGCGACTGGGGAAGACACAGGTATCTGTCCTTCACATGACCATATGCTATCAAAACAAATTTTAGGATGGTACCTAAACTAGTTGCCTATAAAACCATATCTCAAAAAGTGTCACTTTAAAGTATTCTATAACATTGTTTGCAGTGCTGCATGCGTAGGTTATTAGTCAGTTTTTGTCATGTTAATTAGAGGTGGGAGAAAAAATCAATACAGTGTAGTATTGTGATATTTTTTAGTAACCTACAATTTTATATCAATTTAAGTATTGCTGTATTTATTTATTTAATATCATGATTTAAAATGTATTTTAGTACATACCTTTACTCTGATAACATTTGCTTCTTATATCCACATATGGCACAAGACCTTGTTCTTCTCTTGCGTCACAGCGAAAATCGGAAAGGCAGTCGAGAACATATTTACTGTGTCAAGATCACAATAGACCTACGTGTTGTATCGCAAAATGGAAAGAATTACCACAATGCCGTGTTGCGCCCAGATGTCTTGATGAGCTTCATAACGGCACTTCTGTGGCAATTCCCACCCTTGATTTTTTTTGCTGACATAAGGTATTATGTTAAATATCCAACCTGTCAATTTCTGCATCTTAAAAAGGGTGCACATCTGTAACCCAAGTCCTGTGATTATGAAAAAAAACACTTTCAATCTACTCTTGCACATGACCAAGAATGTGGAGAACCCAGAGTGTAAGATGGGTGCAGGTGAATTGAATGGATGGGAAAGGCATGAAGGGTACAAGTCAGACTGGAGAAACAGACTCATCATGATCAATCAAAATGCCCCGACACTGTCATCATTTACAAAGGCCCCTTAAAACCCACCTTTTCAGCCTTGCCTTCCCAACTCCTCCTCCCCCCCCCCCCCCCCCCCCCCAACACACACACCATGTTTTTATTCTTTTCTTGTCTTTTTACATTTTTAAGACTCATTTAAGAGTTTATTGTTTATTTTCTTTTATCCCACAATATGCAAAGCGTTTTTAAGAACTTTGAAAAGCGCTATATAAATGTGATGTATTATTATTATTATTATTATTATCATCACTGTGTTAGATTGTATTTTAGTTACATCTGGATCAGAAGAGAAAGCCTCTCCATACATGGTGAGTCATGAAGTCATCACCTGGCCTAGATCCACAGACCCCATTCCAGCAGTCAAAGCACAGGTTTAATCGTATGTTTGGGTGTAGTGTGTGTTAAACCTTACATTGAAACTTACTAGTTTCAAACTAGGACTCCATTCTTTATCGGTTGCAGCACTGCTAGTTATATTGTTAAACAGAATGACGTTTTCACCAGGAACCACTAATCAACATCACAGTCAGGTTTCTATCTGCTCCAGATCTGCTTTCTAGGTGTACAGTTGGCTAGTTACTAGGTGTTAGTTACACTAACGGAACTGTATATAGAAGCATTATGGTTTGGCTCTTTATTAAGGAACCAGTGTTCGACATACAGCCCTTTTCACAGGTTTTTCAAAGCGTTATCTTTTACAAATTGAAATGTCTACATTGATAAATACTAACAAAAAAATACAGGGGCTAAAATGGGCAGTTGTATTTTGACTATTTCAATCCATATCGTCAATGAATCAATCTGTCGGATAGAAAAAATTAAATAGCATTTAGCATTCAGTGTGAGTCTACTTACTATGACCACATTTTAGAAGATTGAAGTAGTTTACACTACAACCTTATTTTTACACATTCTTACACACATCAATCATTTTTGTTCATCTTGTGCTCCAAATGATCCATCAATTCTCCAGTGTGTACATATGGTGCAAACTGCATATGTGGTAGACTAATAAATGCAACGTGCAGTATCAATCAGTTACGCTATGACTGGTAAGCTACATACAGTGCCCTCCACAAATATTGGCACCCCTAGTGAATATGAGCTAAACAGGCTATAAAAAATATGTCTTTGCTGTTAATCCTCTTGGTTTTTCACTCGAAATATTCACAAAAATCGTACCTTTTCAAGTAAAATTATTGAAAGAAAAATAAAACTGTTGGCATTAAATACATATTTTTCCCCAAAACATGTGTGCCACAATTATTGGCACCCCTAGAAAAATCTTTAATTAAAATCTAGCTGAAGTATATTTCCAGTCATATTTTATATTTTTAAGTTCACCTGTTTGATAAGGAACTCTTATGAGGTCAACCATGACTTCCAGTTCCACTGGTGTACAAATATGAGGTGACCCAGGCCAAATTCCATTAGTCATTCATCACTATGGAAAGACCCAAATAACACAGTGACGATGTGCGACGAAAAGTTGTTGAGCTGCACAAATCAAGAAATGGACACAAGAAAATCTCTAAACAGTTGAAAATACCCATTTCCACTATCATGGAAATAATTAAGAAGTTTAAAGCGACAGGAGATGAGAATCAGCCTGGAAGAGGACGTGTCTGTACATTGACCCCACGCACCGTGAGGGGGATGGTTCTACTGGCAAAATAATCTCCAAGGATCACAGCTGGAGAATTGTAGAGGTTAGTTGAGTCTTGGGGTCAGAAAGTCTCCAAAACTACCATCAGACGCCACCTACAGTACATCACCACAAGTTGTTTTGGAGGGTTGCCAGAAAAAGCCTCTGCTGTCAATCAACAACAAACTGAAGCGCCTACAGTTTGCCAAATGTAAGTCAGACTTTCAATGGGACCGAGTTATATGGTCAGATGAGACCAAAATAAAGCTTTTTGGCAACAAACATCAAAGGTGGGTTTGGCGTAGACAGAAAGATTGCCATGTAGAAAAGCAACCCATACCCAATGTGAAGTATGGTGGCGGATCTATGATGTTGTGGGGCTGTTTTTCTTCCAAAGGCCCTGGACATATTGTTAGGATACATGGTATCATGGACTCCATCAAATACCAGCAGATATTAAAAGAAACCCTAACAGCCCCCTCCAGTAAGCCTTAAAATGGGCCGTGGTTGGACCTTCCAGCAGGACAATGATCCTAGGCACACCTCAAAATCAACACAAAAATGGTTCACCGACCACAGAATAAAGGTTTTGCCATGGCCATCACAGTCCCCTGATCTAAACCCCATAGAAAATCTGTGGAATGAGCTGTAGCCAAGTCTACAAACGTTGACCTCAGATTCTGAAGGATCTGGAGTGATACTGCATGTAGTAATGGTCTCAGATCCCATGCCATGTGTTCACTAACCTCATCACGCATTATAGGAGAAGACTCAGAGCTGTTATCTTGGTAAATGGAGGCTGCACAAAAAATTACATTAAGGGGTGCCAATAATTGTGGCACACATGTTTTGGGGAAAAATATTTATTTAATGTCAATGTTTTCTTTTTCTTATAATAATTTTACTTAAATGAAAAGGTAAGATTTGTGTGTATATTTTGAGTGAAAGACTGAGAGGATTAACAGCAAAGACATATTTTTGTATAGCCTGTTTAGCTCATATTCACTAGGGATGCCAATATTTTTGGAGGGCACTGTATGTACTAAACAATTAATAAAAACACACAATTCTAGATTTTAACAAATGCTGCTTCCATTTCCTAAGATGTTCAGTGTCCATCAGTTACTGATTGGAGTTTTATGTAGTATTTTTGATGTGTGAGAAAAACTATGACTGGCAAGCTACATGTGTAATAAACAGTTAATGAAAACACAATATATCCTAAGATTTGCAAAATCAATGCATTTTTATTTTTTATTTTTTTAAAGACGTCTGAGACATTGTGATGGCGTCATTGCTGCTAGCTTCTAAAAGAGAAGACCTTCAATAACCAAAGTGCTGAAATAGAGACATTAAAATGGCTTCACTCAGTAAGAATTGTGTACACCAAAATGCTGCTTGGGTGGAAACAAACATCAAATAAAATCAACAGAATATTCGGACCTTATTAAAAGTCCCTCCCACCCTCTCCCCAAGACAGACGCGTACAAGGGGATGCAAAAACATTCTAGAATCCATAACATAATGTCATAATTGATAACATTCTAGAAGATGATTCCTCATCACGATGACTCCTCTCCAAACACTCGTCTACGGAGTAGGTCAGCACTCTAAAGGCAGAATCGTCACACCTTACACACAACAGATTCGACTAAAACAGGCTCTAGTGAAAATAATTTCAAAGAAAAACTCTAGATGCAAAAATAAAATTCTAAGCTATCAATCAAACCAGTGCAGACACTGCAATATACAGATTCTAAAAATATGTCACACATTGTAGTTTTAAACAAGTCAATTTAAGCTTAAATAATTGTTATGACCATCCAGTGTTTTTTTTTCATATATCATACACACAATATGTTATGAGGAACAACAGTCACTGAAGGTCAAATGTGAACCTCTTATTTCAGTTTGGAAGAACTATTTCAACAAATCCCTGGAAAAAAATGCCTTTCCCTTTCTGAAATCACAGCAGCCTTAAAACAAACAAAAAAAAAATCAATGAATACACTCATATGATTACAAATTGCCTTACAACATACAGAGACCTCTATATCCTATAGCCGTTTACACAGGACACATTACAAATTTTAAACAGCGAGCCAGTCTACCAGCATATACATTCAGATACCCTCTCATCCTCAGCACTCAAGCCAACACCTGAATCTATGCCCTTCAAACTGAAGAAGAACACACAGTAGATTAATCCTCAAGGAAGCATCCAAACAAAAGTACCTCACCTTCACATTCTCTGTGTGACGTTTTTCGGAATATAAAACTTGTGAGAAACATTAAGGACTGTAGAAGCAGACAGGGAAATGTTATTTCTGGTCTGGTTGAAATATAGTGTTTGCAAACTTAGAAAAATGTACTTAAAATAACGTGAGTAGCATGCGTCAAAATATTAGTACTCTAAATCTTTGTTTCACAGAATTAGATTAGCACACCTATTCTGGGAAGTCCAGAATCTGCAGAAGTTTCAAGGAAATGACTTCAGTTAAAATCGAACAATTTTTTTCAATTTACAAATATTTTAGCTATAATAATTAGTTATACAAGAGCATGTGAACTTACACTTAAACCTTCCTTTGGAGTGGTACTGTTTCAATAACGTTGAAAGCACTTAAAAAGTTCTCGTGACTGTGCCTTCTGAACCTTGAATACTTATTTTTCATAATTTTACACAATGTAATTTATGTACAGTAAAATTATCATCAATTTGTCTTCAAAACAAACAAAAATTAAGTTAAGCTAAATAAAAAAATTGCAATTTACATCCTGACCTGGGTCCGAGATAAGCTATAAGGCCTGTGAGGGAGGAGCTTCTGAAGAGTCCATATTGTTTGACTTGTTTGTTTTAACAAAATTGTTTGTGCCTTCTTTGGTCACATGGAATTGCCTGTTAAGTTACAGCTGACGCTGGGAGTCTGTGTTTGTTGTTTCTGAAGATACTCCTTCAGTTTTCTCCTCTCCTCTGATGCCAGTGGCCAATCAATCCTTAGCCTTGCACGTCCCAGTAGAGTCAGGAGGAACAGCCCGCTGAGTCCTTCCAATGAGAAAAAGTAGTACCCTAGAGGTTCTTCTGTGGACAGGAAGTAGTGCCCTAAAGTTTCCTCAGTAGACAGGAAATAGTACCATATGGACTCCTCTATAAAGAGGAAGTAGTACCCTCTGGGACAGGAAGAAAGTCCTTAGAGGTCCTGTAACAGACAGGAAGTGGTTGCCTCCTGGCCCTGGGGCAGCTGGGAAACCGCCATAGGCGCCCCGCTCTGCAGGATGAAGTGTGAGTTGCCATGCTCATGCGAAAATCAAACGGGACAAGTCCTCTTTCTCAACAAACACCATGCCTTTACACGTGGAAGCTGCAGAAGTGTGTTTATTGGCCAAAATCGTCCCCTCCATTGAAGTGTGCAGTCATGACACTGCCACGAGGGTACAGATCCGGTAAATCCTGCAAGTCTAAAGGATGTAAAAAGACTGGTAAATGAGGCAGCCACATGACTTTTGCAAAACATTTTTATATATTATATATTTTATCAGTTGTAGGTTAGCTATAAAATAATATGGCTTGCAGGTAAAGTAAGATATAAATGGCCTTATTGTACATATCTAGTTAGTATAGTAAAAAATGTGTAACAGTACAGTAGTTACAATCAAGCAATTAATGGTTAAGATTCAGCATCTCTACCTGCTAAGGCAGAGCTGCATTTAAGAGTATGCCTTCTTCTCTCCAGATCTCCTATCTTCCTTCCTTCTGGCCTTGGACACTTCCCCCTGAAAGCACACGCATGCACACACGTTAGGTTTAATGTAGCACAATGCAGTATAGTGGCGTTAAGAATCAGAGCAGTAACCTATGAGAGCAACACCAGTTAATAACTGCACAGACAGAAACTCCAAGCCAACACCACACCAAGCTTGCGCTGCTCCACAAGCTTGCGTTGCTTTAACACCTCAGGAAAGTCAGGAAAATCAAGAGATGGCTATCAATTATAGAATGGACACGGAAGGAGGCCTGTGAGAAATTAACCCAACCAATTGGTCACCAAAACTAAATGAACACATCCATAGTTAAAAGTTGCTGATCAGGTTGCTGGAACCTGATTAACCCAAAAGGGAGTTACCAGAACTTCATTATTATACATTCGAGAAATACACCTAATTATTACACATGGGAAAAGTGCCCCCCCCCCCCCCCCCCCCTTCCTGTAGAAGTTTAGTATACATTCATGAATGTATTGAATATATTGTTGACCATTTCATTGTTTCATTTATTTTGTTGCTTGTAAATTATAAGTATTTGTGTGTGCTTTGCCACTGTCCATTATTACTATTAAAGACTGATCTTTGGTTCAACTTCGAGGAGTCGTCTTTTTTCCTCACAGCATCAGGCACAGCTAACAGCATCTGTCATTCAAAGAAGGAGGTAAACACCGGACAGAACACAGCACAGAAGCTGAGCTAACCCTATGATTAAGTAACAAGGCCGTGTCCTGCAAAGACAGACATTTCACCTAGGTCAAAACGAGAGCAGAACATTTATCCAATTTTTTTACCTATGCAGGTGATTTAATTTTGCATGCAATACAACACACCAGATATAGACAGTCTAATCATGAGTGATTACAAGCAGTTGGTCACAGATGCTAGACCAATCAATCCCAATGACGTTAGAATCTGAAGGAAAGTAGAAAGATTGCAGTTAATCAACACACACATATTAACCCATCACCCCTGGGAAGATTCAAAGCACACACTCCTGAGGGTTTAAGCAAGCCAAGCAACACACCAAACTAAGAAGATCCAGGCTTTGTCTTCTCTATGATGCTAGAATCGAGCCCTAAATACAAAAAAACACAGGATATGATTTGCACTTGTCAATGGTGAGCTGTCAGAGCGAAACACTAATTGCACCTGTAATTTACTACTTACAAAATGGCATTTTGCAGTTTGTAACTCTAACTTCCGATCTGCTAAACAGCAAAAACTGTAAAAGACTAATTCAAATTGTGATTTGAGATGTCATTGTATTTTTAAGTGTGCTCTATAAATAAAATCCATTATTATTATCATATTTGGTTTCCATTCTTCACCAAAAGACAAAAGTGACTAAATACATGTTGATGAATTACAGTGTTTTGTTCTTACAATTTCGGCATTTCCCAGCACAAATCATACTCTGCGCTTTTTTGTTTTTCAGGCACGATTCTAGCTTCATACTCATCTCACACCAGGGCTAACCTCATGTGGGGTGAGCCCCTGCATGTCACCCTCTATACAGGGCCTGTGGTAGGGGTCAAGGTGGTCCCCCTCCCCTTCCTGGTCCTCTGGGGTAGGGGTATCAACACGGCGGATCACCTTCCTGATGATCTGTGGGACCATTCAAGGTTCAAAGGTCAAGAGTTAGTGTCAGGGGTTACACTGATGACAGGGAAGAGGAGACAGAAGAGTCCAGCTTAAGGTTCAAGGAGGGTAGATAAAAGATAGATCGATGGAGATGTGGACAGACAGACAGATAGATAGATTGAAAGATAGATAGACATACAGATACAGATAGATAGATAGATAGATAGATAGATAGATAGATAGATACATAAATCGATAGATAGGTAGATAGATAGATAGATAGATAGATAGATAGATAGATAGATAGATAGATAGATAGATAGATAGATAGATAGATAAATAGATAGATAGACAAACAGACAGATAAACATACAAATAAATAGATTGATGGATAGATAGACAGACAGATAGATAGACATACAGATAAATAGATAGATGGATAGATAGACAGACAGATAGATAAACATACAAATAAATAGATAGATGGATAGATAGACATACAGATAAATAGACAGATCGATAGATAGATAGATAGACAGATAGATAGACATACAGATAAATAGACAGATCGATAGATAGATAGATAGACAGATAGATAGACATACAGATAAATAGACGAACAGAAAAATAGATAGATAGATAGATAGACAGACAGATAGAGTAATTGATTGATGTGTGGTGATAGAGGGAGTGAGAGGGTGATAGAGGTGATGAATTACTTTTCTAGTAATGATGTTCCCGTCCTCATCAATAAAATGCTCCTCTGACACTGATTCCCCAGGAATGTTTCTCGCGTCCTCACCCTGAAGTCAAGGAGTTATAAAAACACTATATACTCTGATAAACACACACACACACACACACATGCAAACTATTCACACAGCATCAGCAAGGCTTCTGAATACTCCATGCCTGCAAGCTAAGGGATTGATTGATTTGGTGCTTTGTGTGCTGAGTGCAAACTAGCATGGTTAGTATCTACTGCGCATGTGACTGACCACCACCACCACACACTAGCAGGGTTAGTGTCTACTGCACATGTGACCATCACCACCACACACCACAAACCAGCAGGAAAACCAGCAAAGCGGGAGGAAAACTTTAGCAGTGTGATTACTTTTGAAACGTTAGAACAGTGCTTTTCAATCCTGCTCTGAAGAAAAAAGACTACAACAGGGGATGAAACAAGAAGTAAGAATAACCACACCTGGTAAGAAACCAGGTTTCCCCAAATTAAAATAATGAAAAAAATTGTTTCAAATTTCCAAAAGTCTTTAGTATAGATTAGAACCCAACACTGACAAATAAATGACTCTAGAACACATATGTAGTCTAGGGCACAGTGCTGTGAATACTTCTGAGCAGGATTGAATAACATAATCATGTTTTTGCTCATTATCTCGGCAACGACAGCGGTCAGACCAACAGAATTGGATTAGAAAGAGTACAATGGCCATTCCTGTTCCCAACAAGGCTCTGTGGCAAACCATGATTAAGCACTAAATGAAACGACGAGAGCACTGATGACGTGTTTGATTATTCCAGAACATTTCCAAAAAATTCATAAATAAGGTGTGTTTGTGTGCTTTATTACTATTGACAGTAATAAACATAATCAAAGTCCCCAGCAGAGCAGGGAGGCCTGTACACAGAAGAATGTTGCAGCTGTTATACTCTTTACAATTCTATGGGTCAGACTGTCTCAGACAGCAGCAGAACCTGGCTTAGATCTCTCCCAGTGTCAGCTGCTGACTGTTAAATAGCACCAGAAGGATGACAGATTACTAACAACTATCTCACAGATATCACTAAGAGGGAGGTAAGCAGACGTAAAAAATAAGCTCTCAGATTAGGAAACAGACAGTGAGAGTGAAAGTGTTGCCAGAAAGATGGCTAAATCCCCATTCCGGCCTATGATCAACCCCAATCTGGCCCGCAGCAACTATCTGGGTTGGGTTTGGTTCAGTCCAGCCACAGGCTAAATTCCCAGCGCACACCAAGCCAAAAGCTGACAGCAGAGTGAAGGCAACACCACACAACCCCTCATTCGGAACCCCTGCCATCCCTCCAACCCCTGTGATATCCCACCAAGACCCTAGGGTTCTGGACCCAAATCCCTGACGGGTCCAGTCTGGTACCTTAAGAATGAGGCGTCTGCGAAACACTCTGGTGGTGACAGTGTGCTCCTCGTCCGAGCCAGAGTCTGTAGCACTCAGCTGCTGAGAAATTTACTGGTTAGGGGGAAACTGCTGAGTCACTCATTCCCTGTCCCTTATTTAAGTAGACCGCTGGGCTATATACGTGCTGTGACATTGTTGGTCTTTTACTTGTGACAGAATAAATCACATTCTACTTCATCTGCTCCTTCTAAAATAAGGCCACCCTAAATCTTCAGCATTTGGCCAGAGAACACAAGTGTCCCAAACCTTTTTTTAAATGACTTTCCCAAACACTAAATTCAATGATCCTTCATCCCCTCTAAACTAAGGCAACCCTGCGTGCACCTGTGTACTTTTAGTTTTAGCTTAGTTAATTTGACAGAAATATTTTGACACAATGAAAGAAGGGTTACAGTCCATGACAAATGTATTAAGTCCTTTTCTTTTTTTCAGTTACTCTCCATGGTGTTCAAAAACAGCTATAAACTTCATCAAGATGTATACTTGTGTAGATGTTTGACCACTTCACACAGGAACGACAGGAAGTATATTTATAACTTGCATAGGTCATTTTCTGTCATCTAATTTCCATACACTAAAACATAGATTACTCTACAACAGAATATGCCATTGCAGCTGGTATGGCATATGACTTCATCATGTCACATTGTTGCTTAAGCGTGTAATGGGAACTTACATGCAGACCTCAAACTTGGATGAACACCAACAAATGCCATGTTGTGCAAAAAGTAATAATGATTTTGATCATGATGATTTGACAGCCTAGAACTAACACTAGAACTAACACTAACACTAACACAAGAACTAACACTAACACTAGAACTTAGACTAACACTAGTACTAACACTAACACTAACACTATCACTAGAACTAACACTTGCACTAACACTAGAACTAACACTAATACTAGAACTAACACTAACCCTAACACTAACACCAACACTAACACTAACACTAGAACCAACACTTAAACTAACACTTACACTATCACTAGAACTAACACTAGAACCAACACTTAAACTAACACTTACACTATCACTAGAACTAATACTAACACCAGAACTAACACTAACACTAACACTAGAACTTACACTAACACTAACACTAACACTAACACCAACACTATCACCAGAACTAACACTAACACTAGAACCAACACTAACACTAGAAGTAACACTAACACTAACACTAACACTAGAACTAACACTATCACCTGAACTTACACTAACACTAGAACTAACACTAACACTATCACTAACACTAGAACTAACACTAACACTATCACCAGAACTTACACTATCACTAACACTAACACTAGAACTAACACTAACACTATCACCAGAACTTACACTAACACTATCACTATCACTAGAACTAATACTAACACCAGAACTAACACTAACACTAACACCAACACTATCACCAGAACTAACACTAACACTAGAACTAACACTAACACTATCACTAACACTAACACTAGAACTAACACTAACACTAACACTATCACCAGAACTTACACTAACACTATCACTATCACTAGAACTAACACTAACACTAAAACAAACACTAACAATAGAACTAACACTCACACTAGAACTAACACTAACACTATCACTAGAACTAACACTAACACTAGAACCAAAACTATCACTAGAACTAACACTATCACTAGAACTAACACTTACACTATCACTAGAACTATCACTAACACTAGAACTAACACTATCAATAGAATTAACACTAACACTAGAACCAACACTAACACTAGAACTAACACTATCACTAGAATTAACACTAACACTACAACCAACACTAACACTAGAACTAACACTAACACTAGAACTAACACTAACACCATCACTAGAACTAACACTACAACCAACACTAACACTATCAATAACACTAGAACCAACACTAACACTAACACTTACACTAGAACCAACACTAAAACTAACACTAGAACCAACACTAACACTAATACTATCACTAGAATTAACACTAACACTAGAACCAACACTAACACTAACACTATCACTATCACTAACACTAACACTAGAACTAACACTAACTCTAGAACTAACAATAACACTAGAACCAACACTAACACTAACACTAGAACCAACACTAACACTACTCCAGACTCTGTGATATCCCAGGTGAGAGCTGATTCCAGTGTCAGGTTGTCATGTGCTGTGTTCTGTATTACCTGGACTTTGTGTTCGGAGACGAGGGCCCCCTCCTCTCTACCCCGCGCCCCTGTGCTCTTCCCGCTACGCTGGTTTTGGGAGTTTTGGGCTGGACTGTCGGAGCGCTCCCCGTTCTGACGTGGCCTCCCGGACTCGCCTCGCGACGAGGATGTGACGGAGTCGCTGGAATTCTCCTGGCTGGAAAGTGAAGAGAGAAAGACTGGGATGAGGATTATGGAAAGCTGATCAAGGAAAATGCTGCAGATTCCAATCATGAGCTTTCAGCTACTTTTGTAGCAACCTCCTGACCTGTTCTCCTGCCTGTCGATGAGGTCAGAGCTGAGGCTGCGTCCGGGGGTGGGAGGCTCCACGTTCACGCTGGACGTCTCGCTGTGCCAACCTGCAGAGAGCCAACAGTTACCTGCCTCTTCCTGCTCTCCTTTGGGTACTCCCTCCCTCTCTCTCTCCTCCGCCCTCTTCCCCCTCTCCTCGTCCTCCCCAGGATCCACCTCTCCCTCCATCCCTCTCTCCTCCACCTTCACAGGATCCACCTCTCCCTTCATCCCTCTCTCCTCCACCTTCACAGGATCCACCTCTCCCTCCATCCCTCTCTCCTCCACCTTCACAAGATCCACCTCTCCATCCTCCCCTCTTTCCTCCACCTTCACAGGATCTACCTCTCCCTCCATCCCTCTCTCCTCCACCTTCACAGGATCCACTTCTCCCTCCATCCCTCTCTCCTCCACCTTCACAAGATCCACCTCTCCATCCTCCCCTCTTTCCTCCACCTTCACAGGATCTACCTCTCCCTCCATCCCTCTCTCCTCCACCTTCACAAGATCCACCTCTCCATCCTCCCATTTTTCCTCCACCTTCACAGGATCTACCTCTCCCTCCATCCCTCTCTCCTCCACCTTCACAGGATCCACCTCTCCCTCCATCCCTCTCTCCTTCACCTTCACAGGATCTACCTCTCCCTCCATCCCTCTCTCCTCCACCTTCACAGGATCCACCTCTCCCTCCATCCCTCTCTCCTCCACCTTCACAGGATCCACCTCTCCATCCTCCTCTCTCTCCTCTACCCTCTTTTCCCTCTCCACTTTTCCACTTTGCTCCATCTTATCCGTATCCACCTCTACCTTCATCTTCCTCTTCTCCATCGGTTCAACAACCACCTCTCCCTCCTTTTCTTTATCTTGCACCTCTTCAGAATCCATCTCTCCCTCCCTCCCTCTCTCTTCAACTTTCTTCCCCTCTTCCTCTACCTTTTCAGCATCCAACTTTCCTTCCCTCACGCTGTCCTTCATCTTTACGACATCCACTTCTACCTCACAGCATCCCTCTATCTCTACCCACTCCGGGAAATAATAAGGCATTTCCTCTTGCTTCTCTTCGACCTCCTTCTTGTTTCTGCTCTCATCCCTGTCTTCCTCCCCTTCCCTCACTCTTTCTTCTGCTTCCTCCTTCTCCTCCCCTTCTTTTGGTTGCAGTGCTGCCAGTGCCTGGACCCAGGGCTGTGGGACTGCCTCTAAGCCCTGCTGACATGGCGCTGCCTGTTCTCCAACCACTGGATGCGGTTGCCGGGGCGACGGGAATGAGAATGATGATGGCAGTGATGGTGATGGTGCAACTTCCTCCTGACCCTCGGGCAGATGTTCATTGGAGTCTGTGCTCGGGGACAGGGGCTGTTTGCAGGGCTCAGTGGAGGGGGTGATGGGATTTTTGGAGGTTAGCATTTCCTCTTCCTTCTTTTGATGTGTGGTGTGTTTTGGTTCTTCCTCTTCCTGTGTATGTATGGTGGCCTGGAAGGTCCAGTCTGAGCAGGGAGTGCTAGGCGGAGTGTAGGGAGGAGGGATAATGTATATGGTGGGGTTGAGGGCGAGATCATGGTATTTGGGACAGGGAAAGGGAGGGTATGTCTCGACTGGGGCACATGGGGGCGAGTGTGTGTTTTCAGGGGTGTCAAGCTTCTGTGAAAAGGACAGGTCTTGGGGTCTAGTGGGGGGCTTTTCGGGGGGGCCTAGGATGCTCTCGTCAGTGAGGCACTGGTAGCCCCAGGAGTGGGACAATGTGGGGGGATCAAGGGGCAGGTCAGGAATGGGCTCCAGCTCAAGTGGGGAGGGGGGGCGGGGGGACGACTGGGTGGATGGGCCTGAATGGAGATCCTCTAGGATGCTTTGGTATCCTGTGTGAGGTGAGACAAATGGACACATACACGCAGACACACAAAGACGCAAAGACATACACAAAACAGACACCCAGAAAGAGTCACACACTCATACAAAGACACGCACATAAAAGCACAATGAACAATGAGTATGGGACAAAGTAGTACACACACAAGAACATGCGACACACTCTAACACATGAGCTCAACAAACAATGACAGTGAAACATTAATCGCATGGTGCATTTTCATTCTTACATGATCTGGATTAGAATGTTGACAGAACAAGAGATTATCAGAGAACATCAAGACAGAGAGAGTGAGAGAGAGAGAGAGAGAGAGAGAGATAGAGAGAGAGAGAGAGAGAGAGAGAGAGAGAGAGAGAGAGAGAATAGAGATAATGGACAGAAGGGCCTAAAGCAGTGACTTGTAAATGTCAGTGTACATGTGTGTCTGGGTGTATCTATGTGTATCAGTGTGTGAGTTATGATGGTGTGTAAGGTGTGTGTGTATGTAAACATTACTGGGTCTGAGAGCATGTCTGATGCTTTAACTGCCACACCTGAGACTTACACATGTCACACACAATGACCCACACCAACAGAGACAAAACAGAGAACAAGCACACAGAGACACATGCAAGACAACTGAAGTCACACTGACACAGACAAGGAAAGCGAGGAAACTAAATTCTGAAAAAGGATGACTTTGGAGGAAGATATATGGGAGGGATGGATGGGTGGGTGGGTGGATGGAAAGATGGCGGGATGGATAGATGGATTTTGTCGAATGAGAGGACAGAATGACCAAGAGAACGTTTGCACAGGAGGGAAGGAGGGAGAGCTGGCAGGCAGTCTAGGTGCCCCTCAAGGTTGTCAATTTTTGTCCCTTCCTTTTATCTTTCCTCCCTTTCTCACTCTTTGTCTCTCTCCCTCTCTCAACTCAGAAAAAGGGGTGTGGAGGGAGGTGTACACACGTCTACAGCTAGGGGGCGGAGTAGAGCAGTGGCTCGCCCCTCATACAGAACATGCCACACACACAGAGTTGAATCGGGCTAGAACTTAGACATTGCCAGGAGTCAAACAGAAAGTCATCACATGCACTTCCTTCAAAACCTCCATCGCCACTGACAGTGAAGAGAAGACTTAGAGCAAACACACCCCACATCAGTGATCAAGCAAGCTCAACACAGAGCTCTGTGGACTAAAAGATCATTTGCAAGACGTCATTCATTAATCTCAAACAGTGATTGTTAATTAGTGTCACAGTCAACTATTATCTCAATCCCAAGGCTGGTCAGGCGTCCGAATTGATGTCCCTAATCATCCCTATTCATTTAGAGAGCATCATGCCATAATGCTTTGCTCCAAATGGTCATCTACATGCATGTACACCAACATGCATATGAGTGGGGCGGGGGGCGGGGGTAGGGGGGTGGGCGGTGGAGGGTAAACTGCTCGGAGTGGGGGGTGGGGAAATAAACAAACACAAACAACAAGTTCTAAAAATGTGTTTTTAAAAAATAAACGTGGGGCATCTGTCACCCACACAGGGTATTGTGTATCTTTCCGCCTAAAGATAAAAAAAGAAGGAAAGGAACATTCCTGGATTCACGGATTGGGTTTTTACAGCGTGGTGTCCCAATCCCTGATTTTAGATGATTATAAAGTGTGATGTCGGATTTACACAATTCCTGAGTGAATATTTAGATATTCCAAATCCCCCATATCTTCCGTAAGGTGTAAGGCAAAGATTTCAGGTGCCTTGCTACCAAAATAATGCTAAACGATTGCAAAAAAAGAGAGAAAAAAACGGAATAAGGGGAGGGATGGGGAAGGAGGTCTGCTAGATGGACCTAAAATTTACCATCAGCCTGATCCTGGTACACAGCGTAATCATCTGCAAAACTTCGGGTGCCTGAAATGTTACCATAGTCAAATATGGGCCCTTCCAGCAAAGTCACTATGTCCATCCTGTTCACTTTGGTCAACACAGCAGTCAAGGTGTCCGCTAGGGAAGAACAGAAGGAGCACATTAAAGGCCCATCCACACTCCCAACAATAACAATTACAAAAACTGTGAATATAGTCTTATAATGCCTTTAGCTAACAATGGCAGCATCCACACCACACGCTATAACAACACAGATATTAAGAATGATATTGTTGGGCATCACTTTCAGAGCAATTTTGTGAACAATAAAAAAATGACAGCATGATATTAAACCATGACTTATATTTGTGGGAGGTTATAATTATATAGTTATAGTTACAGTTGTTGTTATAGTTATTGCTGGCAGTGTGGACAGCCCTTGTGTCATAGGAGAAGATTTCAATCATATTTAGGATAAAAGAGAAATAATAAAAAGGCTGAAAAGAAGGCAGAGATACATTGAAAGAGAGCGAGAGAATAAGATAGAAAATGGTGATGATAAAAGAAGGGGAGAGACTTAAAATCATTAGGAAAAATAATCGAGCAATGGGAACATGCACAGAGGGGTAAGAGAAAAAGGCAAGAAAAGGTGATGGGGAAAGAAAGAAAGAAAGAAAGAAAGAAAGAAAGAAAAGGAATAGAAAGTAGAGAGGCGAGTCCTTACTCGTGGCGTTCTTTTCCTCTCTGCCGACCCATTTCTTGAGCAACATGAAGCTCTGAGCGGTCAGAGAATTGGGGTTCTCCACACGGATATGGTTGATCTCATCCACCGAGAAGTTCAACTCACGAGCCACCTCTGCAATAAAGAACAAAACACACATCATGCCACATCCTGAGCTACTGTGCCAATATGCAGTATTAAATCATGATCTAAATGTCTTCTTTTCATAGAAAGGCCAACACAGCATGTTGCCAATTAATACAGAGACAAATCTTATGTCCTTGTGCTGCATTGCAAGGCCTTATGAGACCAGCAGGGGACAATGTTTGACGTGGTCCTGTGTTGCAATATCTTATGGCTGACATTCAGTGGCATTTTAGTGTTTGTGTGTGTGCACCAGCCCTCTTTCTCTATTTGAAAATTGCCAGCCTACTTCTCCTGTACATACACACACAAACATTCCCACACAGACACAAACACAAGTACACTGAAACACTACAAAGCCAAATTAAACACAAGTGCTTGGGCATAGGTGACTTCAGTGCACTTTGTTCTCTTGTTTGCCTTTGATCCTGAGCAAAGCCTACAGGGACCAAAAGCTCTCCCAGGTAACTCTTCCAGCAGTAAAGATTCATCAGTCCCTCCATTATGCACCCTCTGAATGTCCTTGAAGGATTAACTAGTCAATTATTCTGTTATCTTTGTCCTCAAGGCCATGGACTGAAATCAGACTTGCACGCTGTCATTGTAATTAATTAAGGACCGTATTTAACATAGATAACAAAGACCACTGTTGACTATTAAAAGAAACATCATATGTGTTTGGAAGTAATCATGCGGTAGATTCAAAGGTAAACTCAAAGCATAATTTGAATGAAGACTGATGCTCAGAGATGTACAAGTGTTACTCAGGCCTAGTCCTCAGGCCTCAGGCCTAGTCATGATCTGAAGAAGATCTTTTGCATCCTCCTCTCCATTGATTGTTGATAAGGGCTATAAAGCACTTTGTGAGTATATGCTTTTTAAGTGCTATACAATAAATTATTTTTATATTTGTAATTATTAAAGGATCTGAGCCAGGACTAGTTGCACTGTATGTTGCTGTCGGGGGTTCTGGACATGGCTCATGTGAGTTTGTGTGTGTGTGTGTGTATGCATGTTTGTGTGTGTGTGTGTGTGTGTGTGTGTGTGTGTGTGTATGTGTGTGTGTCTGTAAGCACTTAGCCCATATTCCCATACGATTTGGAGACAACAGATGGTGTGCTACTAAAAACACTGCTTCCCAAGAACATTCTAGACCACCGCCGGTCAGCAGTCACTGTAACATCAGTGGAATACGCTTGTGAGGACAAACAGTGGCTCTGGAGCAGCTTTTCAATGGCATGTGGTGTGATGATAAAGCTAAACGCACAACAATTTCTGCCAACCCTATGAGTCATGCCTTATGGTGTCTTGTTCCAAACAGAAAACTGAGGATCTGTTGGTTCCAAACCTGTCCTAGAAAACTGTTACTACTAGCTGCACTGTCACACAAACAATTTGTATCTGAATAACATACTAGAACCCAACAGAAACACTTGTACTAATGTAATAAATGAGGACACAATATTCAGATCTCCACCAGGTATCACTGAGATTTTGACACCATAAGGTTAGCAAAATGTTGAAGCACACTCCAGTCCACGTCATGAGTTCTTCATAGAAATACATTCCAGTCAGGCTGTTCCAACAGATAATTTCGGGTTGAATCCAGGCATATGTGGATGGTAGAAAAATCGGACTACTGTCTCACCCGTCCAGCTGAGTCCAAGGTGATCGGCCACAATAGCCATTCGGAGGTCTGTCCTTTCACAAGGGCTCTGGGGACCTGAAAGACATGACATTAAGAAAAAACATGCATGTATCAGTGTTGCATCCATACAGTTTGACACCTCAGGAGAAAATGTGTTGTACTGTACGCTTTTCTGGCCAAACGGTACCCTGTGGAAAACGTTTTAGTGTCTTTGAAATAGGGGACAACGTGATGGCTTAACTGACCAGCTGTCATAGATCAGAGGACTACAGGATGTGTTTGAAACACAAAAGTTAATAGATAGATATAGATATTAGCATAGCACTGTGGATGGCAAGAAAAGGGTTCCAGAGGGTATTAGATAAACCAGTAATGTGTCTGGGAATATGTTTACCACGTAGGCTATGCAGGCAGTAACAGGAAATAATCATATAGAAAATAACACAAAAAGCCAACATTAACAGGTTAAAAGGTTTGACGGATGTGGATAAAGTTCTACAGTGAAGTGACATCTTCTTTAAAGAGGTAGAAGGACTAAGCATGCAGATACCTGTATGGTCTTGTTAAGTCAAGACTGACACTAGGAATACAAAATCAGACACACGTCTGTACAAACACACAAACAGACAGACAGAATGCCTTTGTGGGACACTAGCTAGTTGGTCTGGTATCCCAGTCTCTTGGTGCCCCTATAGTAATCTTTCTGCCAAAATAGTTGGGAGAGAGAGTGGAGGGTCGAATCTGACAAGGACACTACAGCACAGTAACACAGGGTACAAGGATGACAAGTATGACGATAATGACAGCTACAGGTAAACACGCCACAGGCAGTCAAGACAAGTCAAATCAAATCAATTAACCAATCACAACGGCTCATGCAACTAATAAGGATCAATATGAAAATCTAGTAAAGTTTTACAAACTAGGCTTGATCTCCGCGACGGGGGGCGCCCCGCGAGTCCCTGCCACCTGCCGCCCCTCCTTCCCGCCTCCAGTCCGCCGGCTCCTCTTCCTCTCACCTCCCGACCCCCTGGTGACCTTTGCCCTGGTGGGCACAGCCCCACGGGCGGAGCCGGCGGAGTTGGAGGGCTGTGATGGCTGAGAGGGGTCCGACAGGGAGCTGCTCCTGGAGGTGCTGCTGCTGCTGCGGCTGCTGTCTTCCTCGGACTGTGACTGCTCTCCCTGCCTGCGCTTCTGCCTCTCCTCGTCTGAAAGACGCTTCGCCAGCTTTAGCGTCTCCCCGCTAACGCTTTCAAAGAACTCGATGGAACGTCTACACACCTCGCTCAGGTCTGACTGCCTGCCAGCTGCTGCTGCTGCCTCGCTCACCGTACCTGAGACACCTGCCGGACTGACTTTGGGAAGCGCCTTGGAGGCACTGACTACCTGTACGACTGCCTTCTCTGCCTTGGGCCTGATCATCCTAGGTGCTACCTGAGCTGTAATTGGGGAGACCGTTGCACTGTTTGCTTTAACCTCCTTGACTGGGATTCTGGATTTGGGCTCTAGGGGCACTGGGGCAGGAGTGAATCCTTTCCTAGCTTCTGGCTTCACAACTTGCCTGGGTTTCTGTTTCCCTGAGGTTGAACTCTGAAATGTAAATCCAGAGGCTTTGACTGGGAGTCTCGACTTGGGCTGCCTGACCTCTGACTCCTTGGGTGTATCGGCTTTCCTCTCCTTCCTTTCACTCTGAGTGCTACCTTTCCCCTCTACTCTTTCCACTGTGTCTTTACTCATCTGAGCTTCTATTCTACTGGCTTTTTGAAGAGTAGGCTGAGATGATGTCTGTAGGTTGAAAACTACGCTTCCCCGCTGGATGTAGTTGGCCTGAACACTAGATGATTCTAGGTTGTTGTTGTTATTGCAATTTTCAGTAGGAAGATCTCTCCTATCACCTGGCTTTGTTTCAGAGCGCTTGCTGCCAAACTGACTATCAACAATATTGCTGTTCAAACTAACATACTCTGCCATCAGGCTGTCTGTTATTTCCGTCTTAACGTCCGCTAACTCGGCTGAACCAGAGTCTTTCTTAATGGTTATGGAGGCAGTGATTCCCATTTTAATGGGCGTACGTAATTTAGTGTCAACTTTAGAAGCAGTGACTGTGCAAGAGGAGGCAATCTCTGCAATGTCACTAGGTGAGGAATCCAGGCAGCCGGAGATGGGCTGACTGGGGTTGGTCATGGATGGTGTGCTGGCTGTGGTGGCCTCTACGTTCACCTCTACAGCTCTCTCCCCTGTCTTTGCCTGGGAGGCCACTAGTCCTGTACTCCTGCCCACCTTCCCCTTGTCCCCTGGTATCCCTGGCTCATCGTCAGAGGTATGCTCACCAATCTGGAAAAACTGAAGTCTTTCTTCAACAAAATCCCGCTTGCTCATGTCAATAGCACCGCTGCGAGTCATCTCAAACATCTTGCCCTCATGGAAGGGGAAAGGATTTGGCTCGCTAGTTGGCGTGCTCTCATCGGTGGGAGTTCTAGCAGGAGTAGTGTCTGGTGTGGTCGCCTGAGACTTGTCGTCTACAGACAAACCAAAAGGCTTGGTGTCCTCATCTTTTCCTTTGGAGTCAAAGCATCCATCCTCGCCCTCTTTGGTGGACCATGGATCAAATTCCAGACCCTTGGTGGCAACAGTTTTGAAGGTGGTGTTCAAGTCATCTGTCCAGCTGTCCAATGCTTGCCTTTCTGGGTGCCTTCCCTCCAGGGAGAAAATCTCATCATCTTCTTCATTTTTCTCTTTTGAGTTGCTTTTTGATTTAGCCTTTTCCCCTGCCCCCTCCTCATTTGGTGAACTTTCTTCCTCGATGACCTCAAGCTTAGATTGGCTGAACGAGCGATCTGCTGCCTTTCCATCATTCGAGAGGCTTGACGTTTTTGGGTCACTCAGGCCATCATCCTCATCTTGCAAGTCATAGCCATCCAGAGAATCAATCTCTGTGGCGTCAGTGTCATGGGAGAACTCTGCTGTAGTTGCTAGGGAACAGTCTGTGATTGACTGATCATTACCATTTGCTTCAAGCTCAATGTCATCTCCTTTTTCTTCGCCGTTCAAAGCCGAGTCCTTGCCATTCGAGCCATTCCTATCCTTTCTCTGCTTTGTGCGTTTTGGTTCAGGGCTCTCCTCAGATATCTTGAAGCTGTATTTTTTTAAGGGAATGGGCTGGAACACTGACTCATCGTCACTTGAGTCACTCTCGTCAGCACCAGGAGGAAGAGGAGAGGGAGGCTGGACTCGTATGACAGGCTCCGCAAGAAGATGCCTGTCGTGCTCCTCTTGGAGGTTCACCTCCATCATCTCCGTCTCAGCCTCGGAGGAGGGACATGATCCTTTCTTCTCAGGTTCAGACTGCTCTCCCTCTGAAGAAGACGGAGGTGGCGGAAACTCAATATAAGCTATTCTTCTGTCTTTTGGTCTTCTGGGTGCCTCTTGGCTTCCTTTCTGGGGCTCTGAAGACTTTGCTGGTTTGGACTCGTTGAAGATGAAAGTCTTGCCTTGGTCCTCTTCTTCAGACTCCTCAGTAATTGGGCTTGGCATACCTGCCATGGGACCGATGACAGACTCTGGAGTTCTACAGGTGAGATCATAACTTACCCCCTCAGATGTGGGAGTCTCTGGGGTGACTGGGCTTTTTCCAGAACTGTCCAAGAAGGTGACCTGTTCAAGAGTGTCATCTTCTGGGCTACCCTGGGGAGAGGGAGGCTGCTTTTGTTTTACTGTGTAAAAAGCTCCCCTAGTTTCGTGTACTGTTCGACTTTCGTGACTTACTATCTTTTTGTACGTGCTCAGCTGCCCTGTGGCGGTTTCCTTCTCATACTGCTGTCCCACTTGAATGCTAACATAAACAGGTAGAGGCTTGATGTCTTTGAAACTCTCTGTAGCTGCGACAGGTGACACCTTTTCCATGTACTCCACCTGATCACTATCGACACCATTGCAAATTACAGTAGTGATCGACTCTGAGGGAGATCCTATGGATGACAGATCACTAGATGATCTGCTTTCTTCAGAACTACAGTTTAACCTGTTTCTAGCTAATGTAGGTATATGTGAACTACCCCTATCATGAGCTTTGACTGCATTATCTAACTTTAATGTACTATTCTGATGATGGTTTATAAAACTAGATGACACCCTAACAGGAATTTGTGATTCCGAGTTTTTTTTTAGAGCTCTGTTACACTGATCAGAGTTGGTGCTATCTTCTCGGATAACAAGCTCTGTGTAGATAATTTTCTGGGTTGTTTCCTCCTTGGTGGATATTTCCCCTTCACGTTCATTGCGGGGTTTGTGGTGTCCGTTGTCATGGCTTTCCCAGTTTTTTTTTTCTTCAGACTCTTTCATATTGCTATTGTGTTTTGGGGAGGAACCTTTGGGAAGGGTTCTGTGCCTTTCACCTGACTGATTTTGAGAGAAGGCCTGAGCTTCTCTTACATAATAGTTTTGTCCATTTTTTGGACTGCCTTCAGGATCATGATCTTTCTTTGGGCTTTGCTCTCGGCTGCAGGAGTCTGCAAAAACCTGATAGGCCGGCGATTTGCTCTCAGAAAGCTTTCTGATAGTATTGGGTGAGGTTTGTCCCCTCCACTGAAGACCCTTATCTTGTTTTTGAGCCTCTGCCTCAAACTTCATCCTCACTGAACTGACTTTAGAAGTGGAAGGCTGGAACGATTTGGAAGTGTCACTCAAACTGCTTGTCGAAGAAACATCCACTTGTTTCTGCTTTTCATCGCCATACTGAAAGAGCGCTCGTCTCTCTGGGCTACTTGGCAAGCTGGCACATTTTCTGTCATTCGACCCATATCTATCCCTAAATCTGTCCCTGCTCCACTCCTCTCCACTCCCTCCATTCCGGTACGCTGATCTCTCAGGGCTGCTCCGCGTGGAGCTCGGCCCTGACCTCGTCTCCCTTGAGTCTGGGCACCGGGACTTTTTCTCGGGGGATGACAACTCATCATTTAGTTTCTCTGTTTTGTCACGAAAAAACTGAGACACTTCACTGAGTTTCTCCTCTGCCTCTTTGACAGTCTTGTCTACCCTGTCCTCGTAGACCTTCTCCCTGCTCCTACCCTGCCTATCCTCTGTGACTCGCATCCACACAGACTGCTTAGGGCTACCTGGCTCTGAGGAGTACTGCAGCAGCGTTAGTTTGTCATACTGGCTGTCTGGGTTGGACCTATCTGAGGAATTATTTGACGGCTTCAACATGAACTCTCTCATGGAGCCATGGTGGCCTACTTCCTCATAGACACTCCTTTCAGGGCCCTGTAAACGGAACCTGTCAATCACTGACTCATCAGAATCTGAGTGTGAAGAGTCACATTTGTCAGAGTGGAGCATTTTGTCTGCAAATTTATAAGATTCTCCCCTGACCTCTGACGACTCATCATCTTGGTACTCAACAGAGTGCTGGCTCAAAAGCCTCAAGGTCTTATAGGAGTCGTCTGCCATTAGTTGAGCTGAACTTGGGCGGCTGTCATCTTCCTGAGGCACAGTTGTATTGACTCGGGAGGAGTCCAAATAGCAAGGAAGTGATTCCTCAGGCTCCTCCGCTTCATGCTCTCTGATAGCATATTCCTTCATCCCACTGTTTCCCTGGTAGATATACATTTCTTTTTCTGGGTGTTTTTTGGTCTCACGTATGATAACTCCAGATGGTTCGGATTTGCCACCTTTCTCAATATGAACCTCGATAATTCTCTCCACCTTGGGCATTCCAGACATGTCCCTGTCTGAAGGCCTTGGTGAAGATTCTGCTCTGTGGCCTTCACCTCCAGCCTTGTGTTCAAACAAGCCTGATAATTCCCTGGAGGGATCTCTTCCTGACTGGAAAGCTTTCATGATGTCTCTCACAGACATAGTTTCTTCATGTCTCTCAGGTGTACCATCCTTGCTGGAAGGCTTGTGGTAGACCATGCGGGTTGTGGTTGTTATATGTGTTTCCTCTTTCACCCTCATGCCTTTGCCCATCATAGAATCTTCCTCCTGATTGGTTCTTGCCTGGTAGGCTTTGACTCGATCCTTAATCGATCCTCCAGGAGATCTGGGCTCGAAGTCGATGCACTGGGAAGGTGTTTTAGCCGCTCTTGCTTCCTCCATGACTGATTCGTGAATGTCGTCTGGAGGCTCGTAGCTCCGTATGACATGGACGACCTCAGTTCGAGTTTCAGTGATGACAGGAGGAATAGGCACGTCCTGGAATAGGGCCTTGGGTCCCATTCCCTCAGCGCTCTGAGGAGCAGAAGGAGTCCTCTCACTTCTTGTCTCAAAGCCACTGTCTGAGAGTGGACTTTTGTCCTGGGATATGTCATCTGGAGAGTCCAACATGGCATCACTTCCAAACAGAGCTTCGGCTAGCTTACAGAGTTCTTTCTCTGAGGCAGAGGGTCGCATGTTGGTTGGGGGCATTCTGAGCTTGTGCTCTTGAATGGCCATGGCAGGTTTAAGCACTCGTTTCTGTTTCTCCTCTCCCTCTCTCCTCACCTCCTCGTTCCTTTGCTTGGCTTCTGCAATTTTCGAAAGAGGGCTAGCACCAATGTCATTTGAAAGGTAGTCCACCACCTTTGCTAGGTTAAAATCCCTATCGGGTATGGTCTTTGATTTAGTCTGGTGGGCCACTGTTTCATAGCGTGGTGGACTTCTCCAGTTACTGTGTTGGCTGTCATCTATCTCGTCCTCATTCTCAATGCTTGGTTTGCGGGGAACTTTGCTATCTCTCAGCACATCTTTGGTCAGTATCTCACTGACTTTAACAAGATCCTGCTTCACTTTCTCTACAATTCTATAAGGTTCCTCATCCTCCATTTTCTCTTTGGGAGAATCGGAACGTAGACCTTTTGTAGCAGAGCTGGTGTCCGTCTGCAAAATGGCAGACATCCTGATCAAGTCTTCTTTCATGTCGGCCACATCCTTCAGTATTTCCTGGCTGGAAGAGAGAGGGGATGTGGAGGCAGTAGACTTTTGAGCTGAGGGAGATATGAACAGTTGAGTTTTGACTGGTGACAAAGTCCTAACAAAGGGAGACTGGGACTGTTTGCTTGGATCAGGGGGGGGCATCTTTCTAGGGGACAAGAGTGCAGCAGCTGATTTGGACACATCTGGAAGCTTTCTAAATTGATGTTGCTCTGGTAAGACATTAATGACAGAGTACACTGGTACTGTAACAGTATTTGACGTTGCAGACGTAGTGGAGGAAGGCGGGGGCCTGATGTTGGCATAGAGGGAGTTGGAGGCAGAGGAACGAAACGACTGATAGGAGGAGGATGGTGTGGAAGACATGGACTTTAGTGTTCCATAGCCTGATGCGGAACAAGAGTTGAAGGTTTTCTCCACCTCGTCAAGGGCAGCGTTGACGCTGGTTGTGGCTGCGTTGGTTGTTGCCTGGATCCTCTCTTGTAGGGTGCTTGACAGGAGAGAAGTTGGAGAGGCAGAGCGATATTTGGTTGGCGAAACCGTTCCATTTATCAGTGCCGCCGTGCTTGGGGCAGCATTTGACTTCAGGGGTGAGGTGAGAGACGAGAAGAATCCCCTTGAAACTGCAGAGGGGTCAGAGCTTGTCCGGACAGAGGACAGACCTGGGACGGTTTTGATTGGCGAGGACGTGACTGGAGCAATGGAGGTCACCACTTTCTTGTAGGGCAACGTGGAGCCGTACATGCTCAGGGAAGATTTTGGGGAGGCCGGAGGGGTCATCGCGATGGAGGACCTCTCGAGAAGAGACCCAGTAGGTGGCACAGGGGAAGTCCTGGCCTGCAGGGCAGCAAGGCCCTTTACAGACACCAGATCAGGGGCGCTTTTCCCAGGGGACGACAGAAGTGTGGGGGAGGACTGGACTGGGTATTGGACCTGCTGTACAACTGTCTTTATCGGGGAGGAGATAGTTCTATACGAGCGGGCAGGGGAGCCTATGTCACTAGAGGACCTAACAGAGGCAGCTGGAGAGCCTCCGATGACTGACTTGATGGGGGACGCCGAGTTGATGGACCAGGCAGACTTTAGTGGTGAGGCACAGGGGGTGTTGGATGAGGAGCTGGAGTGAGATCCGAAACCAGATTTAGCCTGGCTAGGCGCGTGAACGGGAGTATTAGACGACCAGGACTGGTAGGATCGCGTTGAAAAGACAGGCTTGTAAGCATAGCCCGGAGTCTGTTGTTGTGGCATTGTTGATGCTTTTTGCTGAGGTGTGTTCTCTCGGTCAGCTGCTTCTTGAATAAGCCAAATTAAAAAAGGAGCAGTGAAAATAATAAAGACCAACGGAAAAAAAGCAACGGAAATTGTTAAAGAAAAAAAAGAAAGAGAGAGAAAAACTTGTCAGTAAGGTTAGAAAGAGAGAGAGCATAAATATAGCATCAAACATCTTTTCTGGGAGATGACAATGGAACTCGTGGTGTGATGTTGGAGGTGCTAAAGTAAACAGTAAGTGAAAAGAAGTCAAAATGGAAAAAAATTTCAAAAGAAATTCAAACATAAATGACACCAAACATAACATAAAAGACATGTGTGTGAATGCAGAAAAGGCAGCCACGCCGGTGTTCGCAAAAAAAAAAAATCACCTTATTGACTTTTCGTTAAGTTAGTGGTCTTATTTATGACTTGGGAATGGTAGACTGGACTCCAAGGGGAAACACAACACATCTTAGACATAAGTGTGTAGAGAGAGACACACTGTTTCTATTTACGTGGGGTTTATAATTTATGTTAATGTAGCTTAATCTACCATATACCTTATTAAAAGCTATTTATGTATCCACCTTCAAATAAAACGGCTTAGTAAACCACATGTAACAGATCTTTTGAGAAAGACTCTTTGTGTTATGTGACATGTTTAACACACTCATGATGGGCCGCCTAACTTTTAAAACTCAAAATCTTTACCAAAATTAAAAAAGCCAATAAGAGCAGGGCAAAGGTTACTCAGTAAAGTAATGGGGAAAGAAGTAGGCAAAGTATGTAAAGTATGTAAAGTATGCAAAGTATGTAAAGTATGTAACGTAAAAGCTTTATTTCATCCTTTCACATCTGGCAACCAACAGAAAAATGCAATGAAATGCAATGACAACAACATTTACAACTCTGGGCAAAACTGACAGACTAACAGACAGACGTGGCAGCAAGAAAGGCAGCAATAAACCATGCAATGTATGCCATGACAAAGGCATGCAATGTGGCATGAAGACCATGGGAAATGACCACGTGGTATGACATAATATTGGCAAATATTACAAAACATTCTTAAAATCAAATATTTTAGATCTACATTAATACAATTGTCCTCTGAGCAAAAGACATAATCACCCTTGAATACAACATTATTAAACAATAGTTTTGGATTATCATAATATAAATTGGTTGAAGTAAATGACATACATTATAAATGATATGACTGTTCTACAAACAATGTTTTAAAATGTTTTGCAAAATACAATAATTACACTGTGGACATTCTCTCCTATGGCATTATATTAGATGTAAATGTATAGCTGTTTATTGTGTGTGTGTGTGTGTGTGTTGTGTGCATGAGTGTTAAAAAAAGGAAATGGGGACTCACTGGATGCTGGGGGAGACAGATAGCTGTAGCGTTTACGCAAAGCTAGAGATGCAAAGGCATGGCGTCGCTCTTTGTTTTCATTCTGGAAAACCAAACAAAAAAAAACGACCTTTAACAAAAAGAATGTTTAGAGGTACGCAACCTGGAACCCTCTTGAACTGCAATGACCCCGTTTTGTGTCTAAGACTAAAAAAACAAGACTGGTGAACAAAATGCCTAAATGTCATAATTCCTTATACATTAAAACAAGTCATAGTGCCCCTCTGATATAACGTATATCTCTTCGCCAGGAATATACAGATAAGTAAATCACAGTAGTTCACCTCTACGGTGACAGCATCGTTGCTTATTTGCGCTGACCCAGATGCTCACACTAAAGCACATGACCTAGCAGATACCAGCTCTGGTATACAACCAGGCCTGATCTAGATGCTGTCCAGGTCCTGCACAGAGTCACCTGCAATTGGGTTCCCTGTTTCACTGCACGGTGGCTAATCTCAGAGGATGTTCTACATTGGGCTGGCCAATAGTAGGCCTGCATTGATATGTCTCTGTCAGCCTTCACCTTGGTGGTCTGAGTTATGATGTGATGGATCAACTACACTGCGGCTGCACTCAACAGCGTCACTCATTTATGTCCTTCAGAAGAGTAAAATGGTTATTTTATGTTCTATATACCAAAGAGAGGGACATAATTATACAACATAACCATATGATGTATATTTATTTTGTATTAACTGGTTATTATGGTAAAATATGTGGCAAACTCAGAAATGATAAACCTATGTATTACTTGTCCTATTTTCCTTCTCACTCTAATACTTTGAGAGGGATTATGGAAAAGAAATGATGGAAAACGAGCAAAGCTGCAGATCAAGTAAGAGAGAAGCAAAGGAAAGATCGCAGCGACATGCTGCAGCCTCCATTTTCTAGTAGTACAGCTACTTGGACTTTAGGGGGTGCTATTTCTCTACCTGATCACACAAGAAAAACTAAAAAAATCATAATACCTGCCTCGTCACTAAATCATCATCCAAATGCTGTCATACTATCTCAACATTTCTGTTCGTTCTGTGGTTATAACTGTAACATTATATTTTGATTACATTTTCACCATAGGGGAGCTTCTAGCCAAATGTCAACTAAACCCTCTTCACTGACCGTCTCAGAGGACCTTATCAACAAATGTAAATAACTGTAAATGTAAATCAACTTTAACATCTAAAACAAGATAGATAAAAACGAAACTTATGTCAGCAGCTAGTTTAAATGTATTATTCATCAGGTTATAATATTATTAAACAAAACTTAAATCAGGATGCTACAAAAAATATCTACGTATAGCAATATCTACGGCAATATCTACGAATGGTCTTGATTAACCACATATGTACATTTGCTCTTTATTCTTATAAAGTAAAGCAGTTATACTAATGATTTTAATGAAACTTAATGTCTTCACAAGGTTCCTTCAGTATATCCAGCATTACAACTTCTTCCATGTCTGGCAAACTGTCAACAGCTTCTGACCAGCTGACTAGGGCATTACCACCACTACCAATAAGTCTAATGTTGACAAAAAACCAACCCAAATAAACAAAAAACACGAACACGAAGTTGAACTAGCCCACTGGAAAGGTTGGCATGGTTACCCATATTTACCTCATCATCAGGATCAGACTCCATTTCCTGTAGCGTTCCATGAGGCATTGCAGGATGGTGAAGGGGGAGGGGTGGGTGATGAAATGTTACAGACAGAAGGTGGTGGTCATAGAGAGAAGCGTAAAATAGGAAGGCAAAGAAAACAGAATGAGAGCAGAGCTGGGTATCTATCACAGCAAACAAGGCCAAAACATGAACAGCAAAAAGAACAGCTTCTCCAAATCAAAGCAGGTTGGGTTCATTTATGAAAGGCAAACTGAGTCATATTGAATAGCTCCAGGTGTGTATTGACATGTATATGTGCTGCTGTGTGTGTTAGTCGACTCTGCATTTGTGGATAGAGAGTATGTGTCTGTCTGTACACCCATGTTGTGTACTTCCATATGCATATGTTTGTGTGTTATGTTTGCATGTGTATGTGCATGTACATGTATATGAGTGTGTGCTCGCACATTTGTGTGTCCATTTGTATGTTTGTATTTGTGTGTATGCTTGTGTCTGTAGCTGTACCTGTATGTGTGTGTGTGTGTGTCGTCCTACCTTCCTATAAGTAGGCAGTGCGATGTTGAGGTTGCATATGGCCATCTGAGGGTGACTCCTGCTGATTTTTGCCTCGCTCAGGAAGGACAGACGACCACACGGCTCCTGACCCAAGTCTCGCACCTGCGGGAGAATGAAAAAACATGTCAACACTTTCCAGAAGACGGGCCCGTAAAGACACTGTTTCACAGAGACCAGAGAGTTCTTGCAGTTCTTTCTGCAAGTAAATGTGCATGATAGTGGGTATGTATCTATATTAGGCTGGTAAAGTTATATGTGTTCAAATGCTTTATGTATTCAATGTGTGTATGTGTGTGTGTGTTTGTGTGTACTGTCTATGTTTATGTATGTGACCTTGCATCTGTGTTTGTGTGCACCATGTGTGTATTTGCTTTCTCACCTTGACATTGAAGGGCAGACGGTTCTCTTTGAAGGCATAGAAGTTAAAGATGAGCTGTTGCCCACTCTTGGTCAGTGGAGACAGGTTTCCATAGCAATGCACAAAGATGGGCTTACCCTCCAGAACCTGTCAATCATGTCGAGAACCAATGAAAAGCAAATCTTAGAGGCTAAAAGAAACCTGACAGTCTGTTAAGATTAACAGACAAGAACACTTATCTCATACTAAGAGCAAGTGGTTGCTTCCAAATCACTCATCTAACTTTTAACACTTGTTGTATAACAATTGTATTTGGTCATTGACTGGCACTGGTCTGAATCCATGCATGATTATGGGCATGTCTGTGTGTGGGGGACCAGGTCCAAATATATGTCTGTTTGTGTATGTAAGGGTCCAGGTCCAAATATATGTTTGTGTGCGCATGTTTGAGACAAACAAACACTTCAAAGTCTGCGTGTGTGTGCATCCATGTATATGGGACAGACACAAACCTCAATATCTTTGCTTCGAGCGACCTCTTCGAAGTTCTCCTGCTGTTCAAGCGTCTTGTCAACCTTGTCATCAGTCATGCAGAAGCAGCGTAGCCGGGACTCGATGGTGTCATGTGTCTTAGCAAACACCACAAACTTTGCCAGATACGGAACGCAGATCAG
Organism: Sprattus sprattus; assembly: GCF_963457725.1. Classification (NCBI taxonomy): domain Eukaryota; kingdom Metazoa; phylum Chordata; class Actinopteri; order Clupeiformes; family Clupeidae; genus Sprattus; species Sprattus sprattus. The sequence continues at coordinate 18,113,741 of NC_137910.1, read as the reverse complement.
CTCCCGGTACAGCTGCGCCGCCAGGCCAACCGTCTCCGGCACTGGCTGGCAATCAGCCAACCAGAACCTACCAGAAGATAAGGACAGCAGAGGAGGAGAGGGAGAGGACAGGTGATGAGGTGAAGATGAGAGGGGTGGAGGAGAAAGGAGAAAACAGGAAAAGTGGAACAAGGAGCAGTGAGTGTAAAAAAACAGCAGGTGTGTGTGTGTGTGTGTGTGTGTGTGTGTGTGTGTGTGTGTGTGTGTGTGTGTGTGTGTGTGTGTGTGTGTGTGTGTGTGTGTGTGTGTGTGTGTTGTGTGTGTGTGCGTGTGTATGTGGATGGGCGCACTGCGGATAAGGGAGACGAAAAGGAAAGGAGGGGAAACTGTATCTCCATCAAACACAGATGCATATCTATACCGTTTTCACTCATCTACTGCATAACCGCATAACACACTCACCATCCAAAGATAAGGCTAAGCTTCCCCTAAGGGATGCAGATAATTTGGGAATCTGGTTGTGGATCTAAAGGGGACATATACTGTATATGATCTGTTTCAAATTGATCTCATTCTAATTGAACTGACTAGGCTTGCTTGCTTTATATCATCTCTTCCAAGTCTATGAGAGGCAGCACCCTGGTGGTGTCAATCAGTACCACACACTGTGAAATACAGCCTGGAAAATCTCTGTTGAAAACAGTTGAAAACGAGACATTTAGGTTAGGGAGCAGTTAGGGAGCAGAAGTAGGCCAAAAATAACAACCACATTTAGTGTAATTTGGTCTAGACCCATTAGTGACCTCTACAACCCAAACAAACCCCAAATAGACTGTTTTCAGGCCACGGTGAACACAGCAGGCAGTGTATACACTGGACTGCAGCACCAGTCTAGATGAACATATCACAAGTCTAATACCATATGAGTGGATCCAGCCCAGCCAAGATCAGAACAGATCAGAACCGATCAGAACAGATCCATGCTCCTGTCAGATGCTTTCTCTGTGAGCTCTTTCCTTGCCTACAAACGTTTACATTCATCATGGGAAAATCTGTTATGTACAGCATTTTTGTAAATTATGTACCCCTCAAAAGGTTAAAAGGATTGGTCTTAACATTATTGTTTACATTATATATTTCCAGATAAGATGCTTTTCCGCTTACTATAACTATGTACCGATCACTGGAGATATATTTTCACTTCTCTGCCTGTCTCCTAATCAAATCATATTCCAAATCTCATTCCTCTCCCGCAGCTGCCTAGCAACCAAATGTCAGCATCCTAAGAGTTTGACGTGATTATGCGTGTGGTGACGCTTGTGATTATAATAATTGGACACGCAAGGGCAGGGAGAGTGAACTCTGTGTCCCAGACCAAGAGCTGAGCAAAACTCTCTAATGCAGTAAGGCCTCCAGTCACCTCAAAACACACACGCGCACACACACACACACACACACACACTGTGCGCGCGTGTGTGTGTTAACGTGTGTTTGAGAGAAAGAGAGAGAGAGAGAAATTACTTACCTGGCAGACACGTTGGTTGTGAAGGACACACAGTCTGTGACAAAGGACAGTGGCGTAGTGCCTGTAATGTCCTCCCACTGAGCAGGAGATGTTCCTCCTGCAAGACACACACACAGTCAGGCCTCTGAGTAACACCAGACCCCATACAGTTTTTCACCCTGGGATTAGTTATGGAATGTGGGATGTTTTCTGGAATGAAGCATGTATTCTGGAGTGAGGGATCAGTTGTGGAATGTTTTTTAGAATATTTGATGTGCTCTAGAATGTTTGACGTATTCTAGACAGTGGGATGTGTTTTACAAGGTTAGATGTTTTCTAGAATGTTTGATTTGTTCTAGAATGTTTACATAGAATAATGATGTGTTCTAGAATTTTGGGTTCGCTCCAGAATGTGGAGTAAATTCTAGAATGTCATGTGTCTCCTTCTGACTTACCTGTGATGCTGCAGAGAAGCCTCAGGCCGGGGGCAGAGTCACCCTTCCGTCCGCTAGCTGCCACCTCCCTCACTCGGGGTGGTACGGGGATCGTCATGGTGATGGGCTTGTGGAACTTTCGCCGCCGTGGTTCCACGGTAACGATGGGGCTAAAGGAGGCACGGTTACCCACCACAGCCTGGGCCAGATCTTCTGGGATTGGCTGAGCCTTAGAATAGAATAGAATAGAATAGAATATATTTATTTGTCATTGCACAAGTGCAACGAAATTGAGGTGGCAGCTCTCAGACTTCAGTGCTATTGAAAAATAAAAAACAATACAAATATATACAATATAACTATACAAATTTACACTATGAATACTCAGCTAAGTAAAACAAGTTTGAAAAAAAACACAAGACATATTACACATCAAAGAGACAAATACAGGTTAGTTTTGTGCATTGTTAAGTGCTGTTTCTCAGCCTGTCTGTTTTTGCCTTGATGGTGCGAAAGCGCCTCCCTGAGGGCAACAGTTCAAAAAGGTGGTGACCAGGGTGTGTTAAGTCTCTGAGGATGCTGTGGGCCTTCCTGAGGCAGAGTGTTCTATAGATGTCTATTCTACAGAATCTATCTTAGATAAGGGAGAGGGGTTAATGACCCAAGACAGTAGTGATGCCCGGGTCAGGGTTCTACCCACACTCACCCAACCCGTCATGAGAACCAATCCACACCACCGACCCACAAAAAAATGTGTTAAATGACCCACAAACCACTAACGTGATTGCATCTCTCTCTCTCCATCACACACACACAATGCATGTCCTTCACATCTCTTACATCTCTTAATTAACAGAGAACTTAGCTAAATATATTATCTCCCTGGAGTCTCGCTAGTTGTAGCCTCTTCTTACTGACCAACTAAAAAAGCAGATTATTGACAGTCAGAACATGATAGGACCTGCACCCTCTGGTGTGCGTGTGTGTGTATGAGACAGAGAGGCAGAGAGAGGAGAGGATAAGCTGGAAATCTGTTAGCCTAATGCATAGCTTAGCATATTGCAAGCAAATCGGTGCAAAACAGAAGGTTATTTATAACTGTATAACGCTTCTTGTAGCTATCCTGACCCGACTCACCCGAACCCGCAATATTTTAAAAACCTTTTGTTGTTACTAACATTTGTGATTTGGGAATCCACACCATACTGGTGCTTCACCACAAACACACACACGCACGCACACACGCACACACGCACGCACGCACACACGCACACACACACACACACACACAGGTGAGACAACCTACCTGCAGACCCACTCGGATCCTCTTAGTGAGAGCCCCTGCTGGAAAAGATGCCTTCACCATGGGAACTGTCTCACTGCACAAGACCCCGCCCTCTGGACCCATGTAGTCACTCTCCTGTTTGATCCGCGACACCACCGCAAAGTACTGTGGGAAATCCCTGGTGACGATCCGGCAGATACGCTTCTTCTCCAGCTCAATAGGGCTGTCCAGCTCTGTGAACAAATAAGTATTTTATTCAATACAACAAAAACGGAAGGAACAGGAATAATGACAGGTGCTAGATCCAACATATCCAGTGTATTCTATTCTATAAATGTGGTCCCAGTCAATCTGGCACATTACTTTATTATGTACATAAACGTTCACAAGTCTGTGTTATACCCTCATTCATGCCGTTGAGGAGCACCAGGAGCTCCTCAGGTCGGCAGTCGTACTGGTGCTCCTTCCACGTGTCGCCGTTGTCACTGCGCAGAACGATCAGCTCCCTCTCCTTCCCACGCATGGAGCCAAAATGGGGGATCTCCACTATCACAGGCCTGAAGCAGTGAGACACAGTGAAACTGAGCTATACTTGAAGAAATAACGTTTCAGCCGTTTCAACCATCCAACTCAGCAGCATACAATTAAAAACCTTGTTCTTCAATGGAGTGCTTTGTGTGACATTGTGTGAGACAAACAATATTGTGTCCCTAAAAGGTTCTATTAAAGGGTAAGTCCAACCTGAGAACCGCTTAACCTGATCAGTAAAGTACACACAGGTTTCCCATTGCTCCACAAAGAATCCCTTATCAGAGGCTATAAAGGATCCTATGGGGAATGGGGGGGAAATCAATACAATGCAGAACTATGCTGCCAACCATTATGTTGCCAAGTATTGCTCTTTTATTATTGAGCCGTTAAAGATGCTTAGATCCTTTAGATACCCACCCCCTTTTAAGAAGTCACTACAGTTTCATTCATAGAATTTAACTAGATCCACAATGTCCGGCACAGTGAGCGCATTTGAGCAAAAATGGCTGCCTCACCCCAGAAACTGCGCCCCGGCCGGCCCCATCTCCACCAGCCTGCTTACCAGCCCCTCTCCCTCCACCATGGGGGGCGGGTAGGCCAGGCGATGGCGCTTGGCCAGGCGACACGTGATGCGGGTTGGAGCCTGGCATTTCCTGGGCGGGATAACGATGCGCATGCCGTCATGACGACTGCCCCTCATGGATCCACCGCGAGCGTCCACCATGAAGCTGACCAGAAACCTGCCAGAACAGAACAGACTAAAGAGTTAGAAAGACACATAGATAGAGACAGGGAGAGAGAGGAAGAGTGAACGGGAGAAAGAGAGAGAGAGAGAGAGAGAGAGAGGCAGATTGTACACCCCACAGCACAGACACGACGAGTGAGAACAAACACAATTCATGCTGTGACCACGGAACACCCAAACACACCGACCAAAATAAATCGAGACCGAGAGAGAGAAAGAGAGAGAGAAAGAGGGGAGAAGAGAACAATGATTTAACGGAAGAGAAATACAAATCAGTAGACAGACAGAGAGAGAGAGAGAGAGAGAGAATTGTTTGCTGTTTTATAGGTCTGGGCATCTCACTCTCTGAAAAATTAGATTTGGCAATGCTCGTTTTTAGTAATCATTGGTTCCAGGAAGGAAGGAATAAATTAGAGATGACTCTGGGCAGAGCATGCCAGATGCTTTCATACGATCCCGCAGCCTCCATCTCCCTGTCGAGCACACTATAAATTATTGATTTAACACTGCCACTGACTGGCATTGGGTTCAACACTGGCACAGGAAACCCCTTTCTCAAGAGTCCTCTCACTAAAACACTATCCAAAGTCTACAGTTTATTATGACGACATATACGTCTACAGGTCCCTGAATGACATCACATCAATAAGTGTAATGAACACTATCGCTATGACAGTTATGTCAAGCTTATTGAAGGGTTAACAACAACTGAGCTGACTAATGCTAAAGCAAGGTCCCATTGTGTGGATAAAGCCACTTCCGTGCATAGCCAAAGCCATTACGTCACATATATTTCATTATATTACATTTCAATAGCCTGTGTTATATTATGCTGAGACATTAAAAAGAGAACACAATACTTCCAGTTTAGAGTCTCAGCCGCTGTTTGACTTAAAGCCCACTACCTGCACCCATGTACTTATCAAACACATAGTGTAACATCCTAAAGATCACAAATCATGCTTTCTCTTGTCTGCGGTGATGGCCCTTAAAGGCACCCAGTGCAACTTTCGAGGCTTAAAAATAAACATTACATTTCTAGTCTTTTTTACACGTAGTAAGTTTCAATAACTCCATACCATTACATACCGACATTCAAGCAGCAAAGATGAGACGTCGTTGTGTGGTGAGAACTGATAGAAAATCGATAACAACAACAATCGCCGCCATTTTCTTTATTTTTTGTAACCTACAATAAATAAAGCAGGCTTCCAGTCAATGGGAAAATGGCTTCTCCCCACCGGCGATTGTTGTTGTTTACGATTTTCTATCAGTTCTCACCACACAACGACGTCTTATCTTTGCTCCTTGAATGTCGATATGTAATGGTATGGAGTTATTGAAACTTACTACGTGTAAAAAAGACTAGAAATTGAATGTTTATTTTTCATTGAATGTTTACATAAAGTTGCACTGGGTGCCTTTAACTGGTGTTTTCATATCCAAGAGTGTATAAAATTACATACTGTGTCATCTTCATCATCATCCTTTATGCCTATGGGGTGTGAAGAGCCAAATATGTAAATGCATTTTAATGTTTTTTTTAGCATTATGCTAAGACCTGTACACCTCCAGAGTCACAGGAAAAAATCACTCCAGACCCCTCAAAACCTGGACACAACCTATTCCGACTCCTCCCCTCTGGTAGGCGCTACAGATCTCTGTTTGCCAAAACCTCCAGACACAAAAACAGTTTCTTCCCTCTCGCCGTCTCACTACTGAACAGTCACCCACTTTGACACTGTGAAATAACCCTGGATCATTATAATAACCACTGTACAATTACTCCCGCAATCATATTTATTTATTTCACTTTACACTCATACATCAAATATTTATCCCTGCACTTCTGGGACTCTCCACTTCTTTGCACTATTGTTGTGTTAAAATTCACAGCTCCTATACTGTATATAGGCATTCCTCTTGTATATATTTAGACTTCTTAGACCGTTGCACAGTTTGTATTGTTTTGTGTTGTGATATATATTCTGTGTAAGCACACTGAGAGCCACTTTCCCAGGTCAAATTCCTAGTTTGTGCAAACTTACTTAGCCAATAAAACCTGATTCTGATTCTGATGACAGTTGCGGCCCTGGTTCCTCCCATGTACTGAATGGGTGTCTGTGTATGAATGAGTAGCTAGCAGCAGTGTTTTATAGGCATCACTCTTTCCTCTGTTCTCCTAATCTGGTGGGCAATCAAAGCCACCCTGTGATTTTAAACAGTGGACTTGTGTATCGGCTCAAGAAGTGCACCACCCAAATGCTGCGAGGCATAGTAACCCCATGCACTCAGTCAGCCGAGATTGAAGAGAAGCCTGAGGATCACCAGAGAGAAGCTGACCCGGGTTCTTTGCTACATCAGGGCCACATCAGGGCCACATCAGGGCCGGATGAGGTCTAGAGTCAGCTGTCTTCTGGTTAAGCTTGTGAATGTTTGGTACAATTCTGTAAGTAAGTGCAATGCAAAAGCATCTCTAGACTACAGTCAAGATTTCTACCATCCTGAATAGCAGGTGAGTCTGGCCAGATCTGTTCCAGTCCAGGGCCAGGCTCACGGCTACGGAGGACAGATATGATCCAGGGGTTAGAGTGCCGCTACTGGTGGCAGGTTAGGGCACAACCAAGGAGGACGTTAGAGGAGAGACGAAAATCGAGTGAGACGGGAAGAAAAGAAACCTGAGCAGGGAGGGAGGGAGGGAGGGAGGAGAAAAGTGGGAGAAATAACCAGACACAGTTTTCACCTGGAGTCATACTGGGGAATCGGGGAGTTGTAGCTGCAGGAAGTAAAAAAAAACGAAAGAAAGACAGACAGAAAGTGCACGAGGCAAAACAAAATAAAAACATATAAAAACACATAAATGACACATTATTACACTGCAGTCAATATCGTCATCATGGCAACATGGCAATCTAAAGAAATATCGATCGGTGAGACACTGCAAGGGAACATGAATAATGCACAACACTGGACCCCACAAGGAACACAGAACAAAAAGAAGAAGAAATCAAACAAAACGGGTGAAAGGCAGAGAACAGATCAACACAGCAGGGTTGTGAGAGGAAATAAATAACGAGAACTTAGATTTAACATTTAAACAACACAAACGACCTGGTGTGCCACACATACAAAACAGATTATATATGTGTGCTCGGCATGGCACGTCATTTAAAGACAGTGAGTGTAAGGAAGCTAACATTGCTCACATTTATGTCAAATGTATCAGTCTGAACTGACCAGTCAGAAGCACAGTGTTCACTTTTACTCTGCACCTCCTTCTAAAGACTTCAGCACAATAACACAGTGCAAGAAGATAGGTAAGGTAGGTGTGCCTGCCAATATCAATGGCAAAGAAAATGTAATCTACTCTTTAGTAACTAATACAATAGAGTGTAGTATGGTCTTGTAACGATGATGAACCTTTAAATTTGCCCTGCCCGCCCTGCAGATGCGGTAAACAGCTCTGAGCTCACTGATCTCTGGGAGTAGCTCCAGAGGTCTACTGACTCAGCACAAATGCCTGTGGACTGTGCTACTGGGCTGGGCTGTCTGTTAGCATCATACTGGCTGTGCTACTGGGCTGGGCTGTCTGTAAGCATCATACTGGCTGTGCTACTGGGCTGGGCTGTCTGTGCTAATGGGCTGGGCTGTCTGTGCTAATGGGCTGGGCTGGCTGTGCTACTGGGCTGGGCTGGCTGTGCTACTTGGCAGGGCTGTCTGTTAGCGTCATACTGGCTGTGCTACTGGACTGGGTTGTCTGTGCTACTGGACTTGGCTGTCTGTTAGCAACATACTGGCTGTGCTACTGGACTTGGCTGTCTGTTAGCAACATACTGGCTGTGCTACTGGATTGGGCTGCCTGTTTGCATCATACTAGCTGTGCTTCTGGACTGGGCTGTCTGTGCTACTGGGCTGGGATGTCTGTGCTACAGGGCTGGGATGTCTGTGCTACTGGACTGGGCTGTCTGTGCTACTGGGCTGGGATGTCTGTGCTACTGGACTGGGCGGTCTGTTAGCATCAAGCTGGCTGTGCTACTGGACTGGGCTACTGTAAACGTCATACTGGCTGTGCTACTGGACTGGGCTGTCTGTTCCTTATCACACCCTGGTAAACTAAGCCCTGTGTTATTGTATGTTTGGCTTGGTGAGGTCATTGCCCACAGAGCAGGGACAAATTCTGCTTTTATGGCCTCCAGTAGCCATATAGTGTCACGGTGTTGTCCCAGTAGATATGGAAATGTATGACTAACATCATGTGACACACACACACACAGGCTTACCCAGAGTGGACAGGACTTGAGACGGTATTGGCGTTGTCCATTGTGTCTGGCGTCCAGCTGTATCGCCTCAAAGACTCTGACTCTCGGGTGACAACCAAGTGCTGCTGTAGTACCATACACACAAACACACACCCACACACCCACACACACACACACACACACACACAGACACACACACACACACACACACACACACACAGACACACACACACACACACACACACACACACACACCCACACACACACAGGTTCAGTAACAAGAAAGAAGCATCACCACATATAACTTTGTCCCACAGTTCCAGAGGAAAGTGTAACATGCTTTTAAGGTATGAATGAAATACTTAAATGAAATCACCCGAGTGACCAATCTTGACGAGGTTTTACATAATATTGTGTGCTCTGCTAACACCTTCAAATGGGTGCATGGGAACATTTCATTAGCAAGCTGCAGGAGCTCTAATCTGACCAGGCCGGATGTGGATATGGGGGAAGGCAAATCCAATCAAGACAACATTCACACACATGCGCATACACACAAACACACACACACACACACACACACACACAAACACACACACACACACACACACACACACACACACACACACTCACAAACACAAACACAGACACACACAATGAAATTCCCACAAACACCCCCTGTGGTGTTCCTGAAGAGGGAAGGAAGTGTAAAAAAAAAAAGCTAGCGGATGGGTCCTGTGGCGTGGAGAATGGACAGTGTGTTGTCTGAATGAAAGCGGGGCCCATGCCGTGAC
>NC_137910.1:18079210-18101710 GCF_963457725.1 Sprattus sprattus | reverse complement strand
AGATATGACAGAAGAGGATGAGGGAGGATTGTGCGTTCTCACCTGATCCTGGGGCTGTGGGAAAAAGAAGGAGGGAGAGTGAGGGAGAGGTTGGAGAAAAAAAAGAAAAGAAAAGAAGAATAGAAGAGATAAAGCGTGAAAAGCAAAGCCTTTGGAGGTCGGCGCTAGGATATCATGGTGTTCTGGTGCTTTCTCATGCACTTGTTCTGCTCTCACACTGGGCATCTTTTGGTTTGGGAGAGTGTTTGTGTGTGTGTGTGTGTGGCATGTGTGTGTGTGTGAGAGTGCCTTGATATGCATATATGTGTTTGTGCGATGGGTGGTTGAGTTTGTGCATGTATCAGTGATGTGTGTTCGTATACATGCTATGCGCCTGTGTTTGTGTGTGTGTGTGTGTGTGTGTGTGTGTGTGTGTGTGTGTGTGTGTGTGTGTGTGTGTCTGTGTGTGTGTGTGTGCACATATGAGTGTGTGTTTCTGCAAACCCCCCTGAGCCGTGTTCTGCCTGTGTGTGTTCCTCCTGCACAATAGTCAGTGGATGATAAATAGCTGTTTGGAAGCCCAGTGTAGGAGCAAACAATGCAAGGCTGATGTCATCAACAGAAAAAGAAGAACCGCCTCGGCACAGTAAAGTCATGACTGCATCAAAATCAATACCTCACAACACAGCACTTCCAAAAAACACTCGCGCTCGACCATCGCTGGGAAAACACCCCAGCTACAGTTACCACATACTATCAGCATTTCACAATGGAGTTCGGAGAGCGTACCTTCAGGAGACTCTGCATTATCCCTGCTGCTGGTGAGATTGGTGTGTGTGTTTTAAGACAGGATCGCTCAAGCTTAAGTCACACAGCCAAATGAGTCATTTGAATGGTGCAATGTGCAAATAAGCCAGTTATCTGGACGGGCTAGTTAGGCAAATAAGAGTTCACCGCTTCTACAGTATGAGGTTTACTGTATATGTTAACACAGAGCCAATAAACGGCCTCTAAGCCTCTAAACTCCTATTTGCGTATCAATGCAAACGCATCTTTTACCTAGAACTATACCATATCAGTGACGACTAAAGGATTATGCCGTATTGGTTCTACTGTGTGCAGACTGCTGCATATTTAGTGCCCTGCATCCATTTTGCCATGCCTGCATACGGAATAACCCAGATAGCTGACTCAGACACCGAACCGGCCAGACCAGACCAGACCAGACCAGACTAGACCAGACTAGACCAGACAAGACCAGGCCAGACCAGACCACATCAGACCAGACCAGACCAGACCACACCAGACCAGGGCCAGATCCTTTCCAAAGCTATTTGAAGTGCGGACCATCTGAAGTGCGGACCATCCTCAACACCATCCCATCACCTTCAATTCTCTCATTTCCATTCATTCAGCCAGCTTGGGGCTACATGACAAATAAGGCTCAAGTCCACTTAAGTCTCCGCTGGATTTCTGCCCAAATGAAACACAATGCCCCTTTGTCCTGAGTTAGACATATTTTAGTAATGATTAATTCAGTCCTGAATCAATAATGTTGAGATATCTCAGTTGTTGAACTCCTCCTCAGATTCAGATTAAACACAGTGTTCCAGTACAGCGGTTTCCTCAAACTCAATTATTTCGTTTGATTGAATCAAATTAACAGCACCACCTCTATTCTCTCAAGTAATAATGGCAGACGTGTCACCTTATTTCAGTACTACAGTAACACTTTTTTTCTTCACCACGACTCTTCACCAAGTCTTCAGTTCTTCCTTTACTTACGACAACTTTGTTCCAATCATATTTGTGATTTTCACAAATTAAAGACTTAAGTTGTGCACTCAAAAATTATTTTAAAACATTTGACTATTTGTTACATAAAGTATAGCCCAGTGGTGGTGGTGTCACCCTGCTCTTTCTGTGTGGTGTGTGACCATGACCTAACACCATGAGCGCATCACACACCCGCATCCATCTCACCTGTCACATACTTGACTGCCTGGCTCTCAACAGGTCTCACACCAGTACACACACACACACGCACACACACACACACACTCACACTCACACTCAAACTGAGAAACACTAAAAATACACACACTCACACACAAACACACATATTAACAAGCTCCCCAGTGACTGTACATGTGTTATATCCAACCTCCCCTTCTTGTCAAAACTACATGAAAAAGTAATAGCAAAGCAACTTACTTCTTTTTATATGAAAACAATATCCAAAAAAAAAACTCCAAGCTGGCTTTAGAGCCAATCACAGCACTGAAACAGCCTTGGTCAAAGTTCTGAATGACCCACTGATCATGGGTGCATTTCCGGTTAGGCATGCAGGCCCATAAACAATTGAAAATGACATTTTCCAGCCATTTACCCTGATGACATTTTTCACCTACCTAAGGTAGAGGCTTGCCTGAAAGACAAAAAGAAGGGATGGGTCACAACTTCCTACCTCCTTTATTAAGATAAAACTGAGGCTATGCTTGTAGGCCCTAAACAATTGAGAACAACACTATCTACCTACACTAGATCACATCTCATTAACATCCAACAGTAGCATACAAAATCTGTGTATTTATCAACCAAGACCTGCCACTCAACTCACACATAAAACAGATCAAAGACATCATTAATTCAACTATGCAATATTGCCAAAATGAAATAAGTCATATGATCCCTTTAAGATGCAGAAAAACGTATCAGTGCATTTAATACTTAGTGACTAGATTACTGCAATGCTCTCCTGTCTGGATATAGCAACAGCTCAGAAAAAAAGAGCCTCCAAGTAACACAGAATGCTGCTGCTCGCACACTTACTAGACCTAAAAAAAAAAGGAACATATCTCACTGGTACTTGCCTCTCTGCACTGGCTCCCTGTCTAACTACTATGAATTTCAAAGTACTCCTTACATACAAAGCCCTAAATGGCTTAGCTCCAAATTACCTCAAGGAATTAGTTGTCCCCTACTGCACACCAAAACCACTTTGTTTCCAGAGTGCAGGTCTCCTTGTAATTTCAAGAATATCAGAGAGCAGAATAGGAGGCAGAGCCTCCTGCTATCAAGCATCCCTCCTGTGGAATACTTTTCCTGCCTCCATCCGAGAAGTGGACACCCTTTCTATCTTTAAATCGAGACCAAAGACATTCCTTTTTAGTGCATGTTATAGTCATGAATAACGCAAATCAAAACCTGGCTACTGTCACAACATACTTCATAGCCTTCTTCTCGTCAGCCATGATGTTGTGTTTAGCATCAGTAGGATACAGACAGCACATGCTTTTACGGAGTTACGGATGACATCTACATACTCTGTGCTAGCCTATTTATGTAAATAATTGCCACCTTCGACAGTTTCCGGTTTCATTGCTCTACTTACCCTTGTTTTAGTGACCTTACGAGCACACTGTTTACCCACTAAGCTGCTCTACAATACTCAAATGCTCTCTCCCCATCTTATCCATTTTCTATGTATCATGTATACCATCTTATGCTGTATGTATCATGCACATTTGCCATCACCAACCACCAATTTCTATCCCTTTCCCCTACCTCTGCACCTGGCCAGCTCTAAGCTGATGCCGCCCCCCCCCCCCCCCCCACACACACACACCCATGAGCTAGGTTTCTTCCCGTTAAGAGGGAGTTTTTCCTAGCCAGGGTTCAGGCATGGACTCTGCTAAGCCCTTGAGTCAATTTTATTGTTTTGACTTCATATAAATCAAAATGTAATTGAATTAAATTGTACAAACAGGGAAAAACACACACACCGATAGAGAGAGAGAGAGCAGACTGACTGACTGAATGGACCTCTTCAATGACCCTGATGTAGCCTTTTAACGTTGTTGTTTCAGTTCAGCCATGCGTCTGATGCCTGTCACCCACTGAACAATCACCAGCCAATAAGGCTTCAGTGAGCCACACAATACGCCGCTAACGAACTGATGTGCTGTCACTTCGCCGTGCCAGCTTCCCCTTTACCACTGTGCTTCACGCTATCCGTCTCTCCACGCGCCCTTTATGCCAGCGGCATGAACGACCCCAGATCACAAAGCCACCTGAATGAGATGAGGACGACTGATTGTGGAACAGTCAAACAGGTCTGATTGTCCATATTGCTGAGTGACAACAAAAATACACAAGGACTGTAAACGGACTAGACAGGAACATCGTCAAAAATGATTGACTAAATATTCTGTAAGGGTGGCCCATCCTCTGCATTGGAATACATTATTTCAAAGTTGCCATATTGTTTTAAGTATGACACATAGTAAACATAACTTTGAACGTTATTAGGAAGTTTTCTTCAGCATGTCTATAGCCCAGACAGTGAGTCATACAACCAGTGCTTCTGTTCGTTCTGTCTTAGACGAAACAAAGAAATCCAAACATAGGCGTTTGCTAAATATATACAGCGCACAAACTCTCACACAATCATCCCTCACCTTGCTAGTCACGACCAGCAATGTGTGTATAGACAATGTGTGAGAGGGCTTACCTGGCAGACCGAGCTCCGATGCTGAAGCCCATGTATCCCTCTTGCGGTAAGGAGTCATCCCCCAGCTCCCTCAGATCCTGCGGTCGCAGATATTTATCCGTGTCCCCGGTCATTGCATCCTCACCTGCGTGCAAGACAGCAGCGTTAAAGGCGTTAAAGCAGCTGACAAAAGAGCACCTTCCCTCTGCAGCAGTCAGGTCTCCTATCCAACCCCCACCATCCACACACACAAACAAACCACCATCCCACTAGATGCTAGTCCAAGTTGGTAACCAGAGGCCTTCTATAATGAATAAGTGACATTTAATACTCCACGCGAGGTTTTAGCTTTCTCTTAACGGTTCAAGGGCACCCTTGTGTGATTTTGTCTCTGCTCCTGCTGACCTGTATATACCCGCTAAACAACACCTGGCCCAACTGTTCGGTAGGCAACCGCATCAATACAGCACTGCGCTTGATTCCATGCGCGAAAAGGAAGTTTCCCGGCTACATTGCTATGCAACTCATGAGGTTCCACAGAAAAGCGGAGACAAAACTTAAAAACAAGTAAACATATGCCTAGGTATTGTTTTTGTCTAACTGATACCTCGAAATGACCGAATTTCCAAAATAGCATTATTTTAAATTACCTAGTGTATTTTTTTTTACTTAATTAAGCTATGCGTGACTAAATGACACATGGCTTCTTTAAAAGGCTTAAATGTACAGAATGTTAAACAGCAGTAGATTTAGGCTAAAACAAAAAGCAGTGCGCATTTTAATTAAAACATATCGAAGCATATCAACATGCCTTACGCACCAGCATCAGTCTGTGTATGTCTGTGTGTCTCTCTCTCTCTCTCTTGACCGATTCATGCAACTCTTCCCCCCTCTGCAGCCCCTCCCCCCGGTTCTGTGCTCAGAACGATGCCGCACTCTCCCTTTTTCCACAGAATTACCGGTACAATGATACCTGTTTTTTTTTTTTTAAGTCTCCGTGCCTCCGACGCAGCACCCTCATAAAACTATTCCACCATAGCCTACGCCATAAAAGTAAAGTAAGTGACTAGCTCGTCTGATCGAACGAGCTATGCCGTAGGCAGCGGTGTTTACAGCACTAGCCGCATAACGTTAACACACAAGCCGCGTTCTGTCCCAATACCATATTTCGCGCAGCAAACAGTTCAGCGCCCACAAAAACGCCGCAGTATCCGATTGAAACCATCGAGTCCTCACCATAGTAGTGAATCATTGTGTGTCTCTTTTACAGAGAAGCGCTGCCATTCCCGCATAGGCTTCTGGTGAAGTCGTACTGCCTTTATTCTCTTGCTTGTTTAACGTTAATCCAGCCACCATCCGTCAGCGAAAAGAGTTTCATTCCACGGAAGCAATTCCGACCGGTCATGAGAATACTGACAAACTGGCACAGATAGCTCTCCGTCTGCCGCCCAGCCTGTTCGCCTCGGTCCTGTGAAAGCAGCTACGTCTCCTGTCCTCTGCGGCGAGGAAGCCGGTGCTTTTTTTCCAACCAAGCTGCTCTGAAAAACTTCACACGGTGCAGAACTCCGCGGGTCCCAAGGCGAAAGTAAAAGCCGCAAAGGCCATGAGAGACCAGTGGAGAGAGAGAGACTGCCTCTGCCTCAAGTCAACTGTCTTTGTCAAGCAAGCACCTCTACTCTGGCACAGTCCTGTGATGATGACGCCATAGATTCGTGGGTGCATGAACCCTGCACTGATAACCCAAGCCTTCATGATTCATTCTGATAAATTAATTCTGTAAATCCCAGTCTAATGAGTAGTTGGATACTAGGAGTCGCTTTTGGGGCAGTAAAAGTGAGCTCACTGATTCAAGTGTTTGTGTTTATGTGTGTGTACATACTATTCATGGAGACAAGAATGTCCCTACAAACTCAGATATGCAGACAAAAAGATGTTGTCTTAATGGGCAAAAAAAAAATGTGTTGCCATCCCAACAATACAAACTACCTGATACAGACTGCTCAGCTTTAAGAGGGCACCCTGCAAACCGCCCTGGCCAAATCTTAAACGGATTACATTTGTTTGTGTGGTTGTATGAGAGACAAAGACATTGTGTGTGTATGAGAGAGAGAGAAAGATCAAGTGTGTTTTTCTTTGTGCGTACGTGCGTGTGCTGTGCTGTATGTGTGTGTGTGTGTGTGTGTGTGTGTGTGTGTGTGTGTTCGTGTGTTACCCAAGACCTCACTTATCACATTCATAAACCAAATATAGTGTTATTGCTGCAGCTCAAGGAACAGTCACATCCTTCATCCTGCCACAAAAACATTCCATTTCTCAGGCTCCATCGGACCACCATCCTGAGGTGAGGAGGTCAAACTAGTACACCACGTTACGCTGCCCTTATGAAGACACATCTTAGGAGAGGAGGTCAGACTTGTACACCACGATACACTGCCATTAGGAAGAGACATCTTAGGTGGAGCCAGAGGACTGGGATTCTTGCTTCATGGGCGTGGGTGATAAAGTCTGACAGAGAAATCCTGGGAGGCAGGCGTAGTAGCAAGAAGGCTAAAACCCATGGGTGCTAGCATCTGTAGCTACCACGTCTCTTAAGGTGTTGGGGAGTGAGGCTACTGCACATCACTTAACCTGCTGGCTACTGTTACACAACTCTTGTAACGACTTCCACCACACAATTCACCATCTGCATCAGATCTCGTTTCTTGATATCCTATTAATCCATATCAAGTCTTGTGGTTTTAATAAAACCATTAGACATATAACAAGCAACCTGACAAATCACAATCCAACACCATTTCAATGTGTGGCCATTTCAAAATATTTTGAATGTCTTGATTAAGGTGTTTGTGGGTCAGGTGATATTTTTTTGCACGAGGGAAGCATAACTCCAGCCAATCTTCCTCATACAGGTGAATTTCTGTTCCTAACACAGGTGAATGTCCTGACAAAGTCCAGTACAGGTAACCGCAACCCTCTCTCCGGCTCTGTGCTCAGTTGCAGTTTCCATGGAGATGCACCCCTCATCAGGTGGCACACATAAATTATATAAGACCCAGTGTCCTGCTAGGACACAACAACAGGTGTATGGTTGACTGCACATAAAATGGCTGCTGCTGTTTTAGACAGACATAACAGATCCCCTGCTGTGTGGAGCGGGCCGTTATGAGACGATGTTTGTGTACTCTGTTAACAATAGTACTGGGGATCGTATTGTTTAGTATATATGCCTCAGGCAGTGTTTTTATTTCCTCTACAGATTGACGACGTCTCTCTATAACAGATCAAGAGTGGGCTACAACACTGCTTCTCGTTGTGTTAGTGAACAACCTGCTGGAGCCTTTAGTGATATTGAGACTTATGCTTAAAATCTTTTCATCAAAACTAATAGCTAACTAATGAATTATCATAAGTAACTTCACCCTTCCAATATACTGTATCTGAACTAAAAAGGCAAGCAAACTGGACAGGAAATGTGTCTTTATCAATGTATGTGTGTGTGTTTGTGCCTGTGTGTATGTGTGTGTGTGTGTGTGTGTGTGTGTGTGTGTGTGTGTGTGTGTGTGTGTGTGTGTGTGTCTGTGTCTGTGTGTCTGTGTGTCTGTGTGTGTGTGTGTGTGGGTGTCTATGTGTGTATGTGTTTGTGTGTTTGTTTGTGTGTGTACTCCTATGCTTTAAACATCAGACACTCAGATTGACACACATAGCAAAGCAGGCAATGTCAAGCCAGCGCTAGGTTAGTCCTCTACAAAACAAGCTCAAACAAAACCAGGGACTGACATGAAAGAAATCTCTGAGGGAAAGCGGCACTATGGCAAACACGGCAAGGAACCAGGAGAAATACCTTCTTCCCCATCAGAGTGACTCTCCTCACTGGCAACCTCTCGCTGACTGGCTCTATGCACTGTGTGGCATGAACACACACACGTACACACAGCAAGGTCGTCATGACGACAGCAGTCACCTGACACGCATTCAGCAATAACAATGCACAAAAACATGGAAGAGCATGCAGCTCAGGCCGCCTGATTTAATGTGTGATTGACTTACCCTCATCGTCAGACATGTCGAGAAACTCATTCATGGTCTCCGGGACATTTATTTTGTGTTTCTCAGTCACAGCCTGTAAGGAGACAAACATGGCATACACATATTTATAACATGTTAATAAAGTCTATAAAAGTTCACAAGACTGAAACTGGTGAGGTAAACTCATATTTTTAACACGGTAATAATGTCTAAAATCGGTTCATAAGACTTAAAACATATGAGGTAAACTCATATTTATAACATGTTAATAACAGTAAGGATAAGAGGAAATGCACACCTGGGGCCCTCATTTCATTGATGGGCAGCTGGCAACGAGCAAAACAATGGGCAACAAGCAAAGTCTACCGCACATGAACTAAAGTTAATTGAATAACTTGGCAAAATAATTTTGCTAATTTAATACCATGGGCAAGATCCTTGCCCCGCTCCTTGCCTGCTGCTTTGCTCATTCCCAGTAAATAAAATGAGGGCCCTGGGTGTTTAGTAAGATCCAGAAATCTGCTTCAAACGTTTATATGAACCATGATATGGTTCAAAGATCTCATTATAACACTCATTATAAAAAACATTATTTTCCACGTAGCACACACAGACCCTTGATGAAATAAACACCTTCCCTGTTTTCTGGAGAATAAAATATGGCTTGCTTCATATAAAATCATGTAATGCATAAATAATTGTAAAATAAAAAAAGCGTCAAATTTTGATATGTCAGAGAATGTAAGAGAGCGTCTACCATAAGGAGGTATTATATGATTAGTTTCGATCATCCAGGGACCAGGTCCAAGGCTGAATTTACCGTCATAGATCTGCCACTGAAAGCCACTGATCTAAGGCCAGTGCCCAGCACTGGGATCAAATCACTTGGAGCTGAAGACATGCTTATAAATACCTGCATATCCGGTTATTATGGTTATTATGCTTCTATGGACAGCCTGTTTGAACTGAGGAATTTATAGCCCAGATGAATGTGTGTGTGTGTTTGTGTGTGTGTGTGTATGTGCAATTGTATCTCTCTCTCTGTCTCTGCTTGTTTGAACTTTGAGCCATAGATGTCTTTAAAGAAAGACAGCAATGTTGCCACCCCTTTAGGATTCCTGGCTGTGTGACAAACAGTGTATTGTTTAAAAGCTTCGGCATAGTTTGTTTGTGTTGGGGTGGGTGGGAGGGTATGTGTGTATCTGTGTGTGTGTATACATGGATGTGTATAGCAGTGAGAATGTGTGTGTGTGTGTGTGTATGTGAATATCAGTGTACATATGTGTGTGTGTGTGTGGTGTGTGTGTGTGTGTGTGTGTGTGTGTGTGTGTGTGTGTGTGCGTGTCAGTGTGTATGTGTGCATGTGTGTGTGATCTTACCACGTTGTTGAGGTTATCGTCTGTCACTCCTCTTAGCGAGTCCACCACGGAGATGTACCCCAATCTCCGGGCAATCGACAGAGGTGTGTTCCCATTCTGCAACCCAACACACAAACACACACACAAACACACACACACACACACACACACACACACACACACACACACACACACACACACACACACACACACACACACACACACACACACACACACTTGCACACACACACACTTGCACACACACACACACACAGGCACACACAGGCACACACACACAAACACAAACACAGGAACATACAATTAAAACTTCACACCACACCTTATCTTTATCTTTGCCAGTGACATTCTTGCAAAAGGTATATTAGAAGCCATAAACTGTAAATTATTCTCCTCTAGCCTTTGTCATCGTTCTACACAGCCCTTTAGCTGCATATCTTATATAATTCATATTGAGGTTGAGAGCTTCAGCATTATATTATATTACATTATATTATATTCTTATATAATTTATAAGGTTTAAAGACAAAATCATGTTTTGTGAGCGCATGAATTTGTGTGTGTATATGTATGGGTGTGTGGGTATGTGTGTGTGAGTGTGTAAGCATGCGTGAATGTGTATGTATGAAAGTGTGGGCATTAGTGTGTGAAAGAGTGTGTGTGTGTGTGTGAGAGTGTATGAGTATGTGCGTGGGAGCATGTAAGAATGTATGTGTGATTGCATGAGTATGAGTGTGTGTGTATACGTATGTGTGTGAGTATGAGTGGTGTTTGAGTGTGTGTGGATGTGTGCGCACGCCTGCTTGTGAATGAATTTCTCTCACTGGCAGAGGGTGCACCTCTGCTGATGTCAGCATATTTTCCCAGCATGCTTCAGTACCCACCAGAGTGAGCTGATTGGCTGATGCTCCATACTGCAGCAGCAGATTAATGATGTGGGTGTGGCCCTGCTGAGCAGCCTGATGAAGTGGAGTGTATCCGTTCTATGGAGCGAGAGAGAAAGAGAGAGAGAGGACAGGAGAGAGGGGGAAAGAGAGAGAGGGAATGAGAGAGAGAGATGGAGAAGAGAGAGAGGGAGATAGAGTGAGAGGAAGAGAGAGAGAATGAGGAGGAGAAAGAGGCGGAGAGAAGGGGGGGCAGAAAGAGAGGGAGACAGGAGTACAGAAGAGGAAAGGAAAACGAAGGTGAAAGAGATAAACACAGAGGCTAGGCATGGAGTGATTTAAAAAAGAAAAAACACCTGCAGTTTGGACACACACACACACACACACACACACACACACACACACACACACACACACACACACACACACACACACACACACACACACACACAAAAAGTACATAGATCAACAAAGACACACACCTGACTGATCCAGTAAGTCGATCCTGATAGAGGACCCATGCTTACCTTCGTTTTGGCGTTGACTTTAGCACGGTTTTCCAACAGGAAGTTTGCCATCTTCACGTTGCCATAGTGACTGGCCACATGCAGTGGAGTGTAATCCATCTAGGCAAGGAGAAAGAGAGAGAAAGGTTTAACACTTGTTTATAGAAGGAACCAGTAATCAGACCTTCACATGACTTCCCTTTTAACACAAAATGCAGGAGGAAGTCCGATATAGATGACCTATAAGATCCATATGTATCATATCCTTACATTAAAACATCCCAGCTCCTTCGCTTCTAATATTCCCCCAACCTCACACAGCAGACGAGCTGGACCATTAACCCCTCACCTTTATCCAAACTTAACCCCTCACCTTTGTCCGCACATCAGCCCCGGCTCCGTGGTTTAGAAGCACCTCAGCCACGCTCACCTGGTCTTCCTGAGCTGCCAGATGCAGTGGTGTCAGTCCACTCTGCAACACACACACACACACACACACACACACACACCCACACCCACAGACACACACACACACACAATAAGCGGTCAGATTTTCAATAGAAAAAGTAATCGCTAGCTCAGTTTCACTATTGTGAGCTGTAGTTGGGCTCTGACCCCAGATAGGGTACATATCAAATCACTCATATGTATACACACACGTACTTTCACACAAACACACTTGCACACACACACTCACTCCCTCACTCTCTTTTTCTCTTTTTTCACATTTACTCCCGCCCCCACTTTTTCCCTCTCTCTCTCTCTCTCTCACACACACACACACACCTTATTGCCCATGTTGACGTTGGCGCTCTTGCTGAGCAGGAGAGAGAGCAGGTCCACGCTGCCCTCCTGCGCTGCCAGGTGGAGTGGGCTGATGCCTTGCTTGGTGCAGGCATTGGTATCGGCCCCGTACTCCAGCAGCGTTGTGCCAATGTCCAGCTGGCCCTTCTTAGCGGCAATGTGCAGCGGAGTGTACCCGTTCTACACAGCGAGGAGAGGTGGAGGAGAGAAGAGAGAGGGGGAGACAGAGAGAGAGAGAGAAAGAAGAGTAGGAGAGAGAGAGGGAGAGAGAGAGAGAGAGGGAGAGAGGGTTTGTGTCTATATGTACGTAAACATAAGATATAGCCACAATCAGGGCCAGATCCAGTTGACAGGCTACCTAGTGTTAAGATGCTTGTATGTGTGTATGTTTGTCCGTGAGATGTTTATGTGTGTATGTGTGTATGTGTGTCTGTGTGATGTGTGTGTGTGTGTGTACGTGTATTTGTAGTTTGTTTGTATGTGTGTTTGTTTGTTTGTGTGTATGTCTGTTTGTGTGTGTGTGCATGTATTTGTTCATGTGTGTGTGTGTATGTTCATATGTGTGTGTGTGTTTGTGTGTGCTTGTTTCAATGTGTATGTGTTTGTTCATGTGTGTGTGTTTATAGTACCTTTGCGGCTGCATGCGGGGAAGCTCCCTGGTCCAGTAAAAGCAGAGCCACTCTCTGATTATCATAGTGAGCCGCCACATGCAATGAAGTTAGCCCAGTCTATGTCACGCACACACACACACACACACACACACACACACACACACACACACACACACACACACACACACGTGCAGACACACACACACACACACACACACACACACACACACACACACACACACACACGTGCACACACACACACACACACACACACACACACACACACACACACACATGCACAAACAGAGTTAGTGTTAGAGGAAAAACCCTAAGCCCCATACTCAAGCATTCACCATGCCAGAGATCGGGCACAGGAAACGATATAATTTACAGCATATTTTTAATCTAATTTTAATTCATGTTTTAACACCGCAAAGAAACCACCTCCGCATAATTTTTTATCTCAGTGTAGACTTGTAATTTGTCTTAAAGCAAATAGAGTATCATCTGCCATTCCTGTTAGTGTCAAAAGTTCTGTTTATATTAGTGGATGTAGTGGGATGGTAAAAGATTCATTAAGAAGGGTTGCAGGAAAAAAGTTTTGTTTAGTTTTTTTTAGTTTTAAGATTAATTGTGTTAGATTAATACTGGGATCAACCGAGCTCACAGGCAAAGAAGAAACCCCATGGGCTGTAGTCCTACAGTCCCTTGAGTATGTATGTGAGAGTGTGTTTGGGAGTGTTTGTGTAACTTCATGCATGAGTGCATAGTACATTGGCTTGTCTCCAAGTGTATGTTTCTATGTGTGTGTGTTTACCTTGCCCTCTGCATCTGCTGCTGCTCCTCTCTGTAGTAGCAGGTTGGCCACCTCCAGTTGCCCATGTTTGGCTGCCACATGCAGAGGACTGAAGCCTTTCTGTAAGGCACACCCATGATGTCATCAACATGAGACAGTCCATCCATCGTTCTATCTATCTATCTATCTATCTATCTATCTATCTATCTATCTATCTATCTATCTATCTATCTATCTATCTATCAATCTATCTATCTATCTATCTATGTGGTGTTTATCTGGCATTTCTGTTGCTGTTACCCAAGCATGTCACTAGAGGCCACTATAACCCTAGTTTGCTGTCATTATAATGCAATTGATCTTCTCCACCTATCCCATTTTGAACAAGGCACAACCTTGAATGCTACACATGTTAATAGGGATGAGGAGGGAACACAGGATAGAGAAAATGAGAGGAGACAGGGAGGCAAGGGAGGGAAAGAAAGGAGGAGGAGGGGAGAGAGGAAGGGAAATAGGAAGTGGGTGCAGTGGGGCTTGACCTGGAAATGATTAATTTCTTGTGACAGGGGTCACCTTCAAGAAGAGCCTTGGGCAACACAGATGCACGTGTGTCGACTGAACATAACACACACACATGCACACAGGCAGGCAGGCACGTGGGCCAAATCCCCTGGTGTCAATACTCTAAAGTGAAACCATAAACAAGCCATTGCTCTATGATTAATCTCAGGTCAAGACAATGTACTGTCAAGACTAGATGAACCTGTCAATTTCTCTCTCCATCTCTTCTCTCTTTCCGTCTTTCTCTCTCTCTGTCCCTCTCTCTCTTTCTACTCCCCTCTCTCACTCGTCTCTCTCTCTTGCTCTCCCTCTATCTCACTATTTCTCTATCTAAACACCCCCCTCCAACCCTCACCCCCTCTCACTTTGACCAGTGTCAGGGTCGATTGCTTAGCTGAGTGATTGGCAGCTACGACCAGAAGCAGGGGTTTGTTTGAAGACACTGACCCTGATTGGTTGGCTTACCTTGGTGGCTGCGGTGAGGGAGGCTCCCTGCTCGAGCAGGAGGGAGGCGACGTCGTGGTGTCCCTCCCTGGAGGCCAGGTGGAGGGGGGTGTAGCCCGAGGTAGTGGCCGCGTTGGAGGATGCCCCCCTCTGCAGGAGCTGCTGCACAATGTCCACCTTCCCCAGGCGACTTGAGATGTGCAGGGCGGTCTGGTCATCCTGGGCAACCAGGAAGGGAGGAAGATAATGAGCAGGTAGGTCTCTTAGTAAGCCAGGGTTTAAAGGTTCAGTTTGCGATTCTGGTTGTTGATATTTGAGTTCAAATTACACCCATTTCTTCCATGCTCCTGAAGCAACATGTTGATTGACTGGACTGTGTCTAAATACCAGAGCGTTTTTTTATGCACAACATACAGAACGGACTCCTAGAGGACTGTGATAAGCATTTTGCTGAATTTGACAAAAAGTGTATTGGATTAGAATCTACGGACTACACCTTTAAATCAGCTGAAGCTTCAGAGATTCAGTGGGTTGTTAGGTCAGGGAATGTTTGGAGGTCTGGGTGACTGTGCACTTATCTGAGCAGGTGTGTGTATCAGGGGAATGTGTGTGTCTGTGTCAAGACAGAGAGACAACAAGAGAAAGAAAGTGTGTGTGTGTACGTTTTTTTTTTACCTTGGCCTTGATGTCGACCTTTGCTCCGTTCTGTATGAGGTACCTCACCACATCTGACTGTCCTGCCCTGGCTGCCATATGGAGCGCTGTCTCTCCTCTCTGAAACACACACACACACACACACACACACACACACACACACACACACACACACACACACACACACACACACACACACACACAGGAGAGAATTTCCAGTAATGCAGATTTTCCAGTAAGCCCTTCTGACTGACCCCTACAACCGAGTCATAATGGCCAATTAGAGTAATGCAACTAAATCACCTCTCCCAGTAACAGAGGCTGGGGTTCCATTATCCTGCACTATAAAGCCATGACGGAAGGTGAGATCACTACCTGTGACTGATACTGCTTTTCATTAGGGTGTGTATGTGTATGTGTGTGTGTGTGTGTGTGTGTGTGTGTGTGTGTGTGTGTGTGTGTGTGTGTGTGTTCAGCTGTCAGTGTGTGTGTGTGTGTGGTGCATACTCTCCTGAGTAAGAGACATACTTACCACGTTGGTGGTGTTGGGAGAAGCCCCGTGATGGATCAGCTGTTTGACGATGTTCTCGTGCCCCATGAACGCAGCCACATGGATAGGGGTGAGCCCGGACTGCACAGCAAGCAAACACACACAGTAAGGAACATCATTAACATGGATAGGGTTGAGCCCGACTGCAAACATCTTAAACATCTGATAAGACGCAGTGGAGGTGTATACTACCTGTCACAGGATCTCACACCGAATCTTACTTTCTTTCTATCAGTCACTCCACCCCTCAGTCTCTCTTTGTGTCTCTTAGTCCATTTGTTAGCTCTGCACCTTCCTCACTATTCTGTTCTGTTTTGTCTCTCTCCCCTCCTCTCGCTGTCACTCATTCACTATCCATCTCTCTCTCTTTCTCTCTCTCTCCATCTCTCTCTTCATCTATACTCCTCTTTCTCTTTTTTTCTCTCCATTTCTCTCCTAGCTCTCTCACCCTCTCTATCTCTCTCCAGCTCTCTCACCATCTCTCTGTCTCCTTCTCTCTCCATCTCTCTCTCTACTTCACTCTCCCCATCTTATCTCTCTTCTTCTCTCTCACCATCTCTCTGTCTCCTTCTCTCTATCCATATCTCTCTCGTTCTCTCTCTCCATCTCTCTCTTCATCACTTTCTCCATCTCTCTCACCTCTGTTACAGCTTGGATAGAAGCTCCATGTTTCAGCAACAGCTCCATGACTTTCACTCGGTTCTTCTTGCAGGCAATGTGCAGAGGAGTGAAACCATTCTGCAAGGCAAAACGCACACAAACAAACGCACACACACACACACACACACACACACACACACACACACACTTGTGAGATTCACACCTGCAAATCCTTATCAGAGGCCAGGTCTTAATTTAGTCCATGAGGTTTCCGGTACACCACCTTTCCCTTCTTCTTCTACTTCTCCTATTTACACACTCAACACATGAAGGACTCAATGATGCATATCACACACACACACACACACACACACACACACACACACACACACACACACACACACACACACACACACACACACACACACACACACACACGCACAGTAGAAACTTTTCATGAGGACATTCTATTAAAAGGCTTCAACTTTCTGACACACCCTGGGGGACTTTCTCTTCATCACTTTCCTCGACTGCTCATAACATTTAAAGATAGGAAGATTGATAGAATAAGAGAGTGATGAAGTGATTGACTGATATAATGAAAGAGCGGTGACGTGATAGACTGATATAATGAAAGCGAGATGAGGTGATAGACTAATATAATATAAGAGAGATGAAGTGATAGACTGATACAATGAAAGAGTGATGCAGTGATAGACTGATATAATGAAAGAGTGGTGAAGTGATAGACTAATATAATAAAAGAGTGATGAAGTGATAGACTGATACAATGAAAGTGAGTTGATCTCACCAGTGCTTTAGCGTTGGGGTTGGCCTTCTTGTCCACGATCACCTTGGCGACCTTGTAGTGCCCACAGTGGGCGGCCACGTGCAGGGCGGTAAGGTAATCGTTGGTGACATCATCAACCGGCACGTCATGCTGGAGCAGGAGCTGGACGCAGTTCAGGTGGTCGCCCTGCGTAGCCATGTGGAGTGGAGACAGGCCATTCTATGGTACAGAGAGAAACAGATGAGTGTGTGTGTGTGTGTGTGTGTGTGTGTGTGTGTGTGTGTGTGTGTGTGTGTGTATGTGTGCATGAGCTACACACAGTTCAGCTGGTAACCCTGTGGCCTTGTGGAGCAAAGATAGGCAATTATATAGGGTAGGAGAAGGCAGAGACGTTATCAAGAGTGTGTGTGTTTGTGTGTGTGTGTGTGTGTGTAGAGGTGTGTGTGCGTGTGTGTGTGTGTGTGTGTGTGTGTGTGTGTGTGTGAGTGTGTGTGTGTGTGTGTGTGTATAAGGGTGTGTGTGTATGTGTGTGTGTGTCAGGGACAAAGAGAGGTGAAAAAGTGTATAGCTGTGTGTGTGTAGATAGATATGCACTTATGTGTTAGCCTGTACAGTATATGCATTGTGTGTGTGTGTAAGTGTGTGTGTGTATACATTTTTGTTTAAACACATATGTGTGTGTGTGTGTGTGTGCGTGGTTGTGTGTGTGTCGTACCTTAGTCTTGGACAGAATAGGTGCTCCACGGTCCAGCATTATCTCCACCACCTGTTCATGGCCGCTCCGGGCTCCACAGTGCAACGGTGTCAAACCATCCTGTCATGACACACACAGACCTATCTCACACACACGTAACCAACTTCACATGATACATACACAACAGTTTAAAATTTCTCCTGATCAACATATCATTCGCATAAACGGAAACCTGAGACCTTTGCCAGATTACATACATACTGCTATGTCAGGCTCTAGCGTAATGTACACTTATTGGGGACAGGACGTGTGTTTTGCTGTTACTGTTAGTAGGTTTATGACACTACCTGCAAGAGGGTGTATGGAAAGTATCCTTAAATACAAGGTGGGGTCAGGTGTGTGTTAATGCGTGTGGACAGGTATGTGCTCCCTGCTACTTGCAGACATGTGTGTCTGTCCTTACCTTGGTCCTAGCATCGATCTTTGCCCCTCTGTCCAGCAGCAGCTTCACCATGTTACTGTTACCTCTCTTGGCCGCCACGTGCAGGGGCGTGATGTCATTCTGTCCAAGCACACAGAGAAGAAGAGATAGACAGATAGACAGGCAGACAGGCAGACAGACAGACAGACAGACAGACAGACAGACAGACAGACAGACAGACAGACAGACAGACAGACAGACAGACAGACAGACAGACAGACAGACAGACAGACAGACAGACAGACAGACAGACAGACAGGCAGACAGACAGAGAACAGGAGAGGGAAAAGAGTATAGAGAGGGAGGAGGCCATTAGAATGATGTTTATAGTCATTTATGGTCTGTGTGGTATCGTCATTCAGCTTCTCTTAGCCATCAACGTTAGTGAGGTAAAGACCAAATGTGTAAATACTGTAAATATTTCAGAAGAGTAGCATCCCTCTTGTGTTTGTTGCCAAGTGTTCACTCAGGGATGAAAACTATTTAAATTAATCTGACTGAATCTACTTAAAAACAGCCTTGTTTGCCATCAACAATGACACTGTTGTCACAGTAGCAGGGCAGGTATGTTTCTAACTTGCAACTTGGTTTTCTGCCTTTCTGTTAAGTCGGTGTGACAGTGTGCAAGCTAACACTAATCTGTCATCTGTGTGAGCATATGGCAGAAACACACACACACACACACACACAAACAAACAGGTCACACAGCATGTCATTATGATATTGCCATAGCCTGGGGGGATCTACAGCTCTTTGACTGAATACGTTGAAGGAAACTACAGTGACTATATTGTTCACTAAAAATTCTAAACACTCAATTTACAAACTACGGTTCCCAAAAAACAAATGAATCTCGTATACAAATGTGGGAACGGTAATGAATTTCAGTGAGTAAGAGCACATAAGAGTGATTATTAGATCTATTAAATGTGAGATGCACTTTTGGCATATTAATGTCAAGTCATCAGTCTCAAAAAAGAGCCTGTGGTCCCATTCTGAATGTCAACTTTTCAGTGGTTGACTTCATAATTTGCGTTGTACAAAAATGTATTTACGTGTCTTAGATGTGTTACCACCCCTGACCAGAAGGTGGCAGTGAGCCATTACCCGTGCCATGAAGTCCACCGCCGCTCCTCTGTTCAGAAGCAGGGTTGCCACGTTGATGTTGCCATAGTGAGCTGCGATGTGAAGAGGTGTAAAACCACTCTATTTGGGAGGCAGTTGGGGGTGTTGGGGGGAGGGTGCACAACACACACATACACACACACACACACACACACACACACGCACACACGCACACACACACACACTCTGAGTCAGGGATAGTATTGCCATGAATTAACAGCCTGTAGTCAATTATCCTGTTGAATTAGCGACTGGCACAGACGAGGGCAAATCTAATTAGCTCTTAGCCTTTTGTCTCTCTGAATAAAGGCGGAGGTGTCTGTCTGCTGGAAGCCCTGCACACCAACCATTCCAGCATACAGTTGAAGCCTCCAAGGCTCACCAATTTTCAAAATGACGATGTTTACAGTAATTTATGGTCTGTGTGGTATCGTCATTCAGCTTCACTTAGCCATCAACGTTAGTAAGGTAAAATGAAAACATTTCACTTCCTGAGTGTCCCTAAAATGCTTTCCCCCTGGACTTCTATGGATGAAATCCTATGATGGAGTAGCATGCTTGTTGTGCATGCTAGCATGCTTGCCAACAAACAGCTTTATTTACCTTACTGAGATCCTTTTGGGTAAATGATTGAAACATACACATATTAGAAACATATGGTATGGTACGTCCACTTATCAGACATATTCATTACAATACCAAATACTCATAAAACATACAGTATAGTTAGATTATATGTAACACTATGTAATATAAAAGCTATCTTATTGTTACACACAAGAAAAACATAGGAAATGCATTTGTAATGTATTCCCACAGCAGATCAGTTGTGAACACAGCAGTCAGAACATGGCGGAGAGAAGAAACAGCTGTCAAAGCAGGATGGAGTCATCCCTGAGACCACCACCCAACCAATACCCGGGATCTCCATCGCCGTTAGCCAATAATCCACAACAAAGCAGGTGGGCCTGTGTGTGTGTGTGTGTGTTTGTGTGTGTGTGTGTGTGTGTGTGTGTGTGAGAGAGAGAGAGAGAGAGGAGGGAGAGAGCAAGATAAAATGTTTGTGTTTAGATATATGTAAGCTTGCAGTACGTGTGTGTGTGTGTGTGTGTGTGTGTGTGTGTGTGTGTGTGTGTGTGTGTGTGTGTGTGAGAGAGAGTGTGTGTGTGTGTTTGTGTTTGTGTGTGTGACCTACCATTTACTTTGCTTAGAATTATTGAAATTATAAACCACAGAAGGTAATAGGACAGTGTGTACCAACAATGAAACTACACAAACACCAAGTGGATCAGAGACGTATAGTGCATGTTTGAACCACTAGGCATTATTAGCAACCAAATATGTTTTGGGAAGTCCAGATAGCAACCCATCCTGGATGGTGTATTCCTCCTCTTTTTGTGTGTGTGCGTGAGCTTTTGTGTGTATGTTTGTCCAAATGCATACATTTGGCAGCCCTTAAACTTGACACAGGTTTGTTGTTCCATTTAGTTTAAAATGCTATCGGATGAGTGAGCTTGTTCAGATCCTCTGCGGACTGTAAGTCAGCTGTGTTTAAGGCATTCCTATCACATGCACAGCTCTAATTCTACAGACACTAGCTTACTGTGCTAGGCTAACAGGCAGGCTAATCGCTACATACAGGAGGGCCCCATTCAGAACTACAGGCACTAGCTCACTGTGCTAGGCTAACAGGCAGGCTAATCACTACATACAGGAGGGCCCCATTCAGAACCACAGGCACTAGCTTACTGTGCTAGGCTAACAGGCAGGCTAATCGCTTCATACAGGAGGGCCCCATTCAGAACCACAGGCACTTGCTCACTTTGCTAGGCTAACAGGCAGGCTAATCGCTACATACAGGAGGGCCCCATTCAGAACCACAGGCACTAGCTTACTGTGCTAGGCTAATAGGCAGGCTAATCGCTACATACAGGAGGGCCCCATTCAGAACCACAGGCACTAGCTTACTGCGCTAGGCTAACAGGCAGGCTAATAGCTACACGTGGAAGGTTGACATTCAAAACTATAGACGTCAGTCTACTTCAGGTTAACTGGTAAATATAGGAGGGCAACATTCATTGAGTTCAGGTTTGCAGGGGTTAGTCTATGCAACCATGCATTTTGAGTTAATTGTTAATATGCCGATTCCCAAACTAGCAGACCATCTCTGCAGCTGACCTTCTGGGTTCCTGAGCCAGTGTAGCCTGGGTATGATTTTTTTTCACACCAATAAGGCATTAAATATTAAATATTACAATACATAATAAATACTACAAGATATGTTTAACATCATCAATGCCAACACTAAATTCATATAAAAGCTATATCATGAACTGCAAAGTTAAAACAATACAGTGCATTTGAATGCTCTAAATCTACTGAAGAGATGATTTTGGTCCTACCACCATCCTATCACCAATCTTCACATCATATTTGGCTACCCACTACTTTTAAAACAACAATTACAAAAGCTTCCCAATCTAACCTATCCATTAATTCACAACAGCACGTGAACTATATCTATAATTCATGGTATAATTCATCACACTCAAACTGATCATGCAGTAATCACCAATCACTATCACTTCAATGTCATCTCTCAAACCACATTGAAGATCAGCCAATCATACTCATGTTCTCATCAGTGAATCACCAATCAGATGCCTGATTGTTGAATAGATTTGCATGTGGAACCCCAGTGCACAGCTGCAGAAATGCTTTCCCAGATGGCCACTGCTTCTGCGCCAGAATTGGCCCTGATCTGGCATCTCCCTGCCGGATCAGCGCCAGATCAGGGCCGGGTCAGGCCCAAAGCTACCATCTGGGTGGTCTGATGCAGTACTGATGACCCATGCTGCCTCTGCCTGTACTGAAGGCCCGACGTCGTCCACTAAGAACAGGAGACGGACGAGGAGGGACGAGGAGATGAACGTAAAACATAAAACAAAGCGATGCGGAAGACTGGAGAAACAAGAAAGAGTGAGAGAGAGACAGAAGGGAAGAGATGTAGAGAACTGAGCAAGGAGGAGGCGAGAGGCTGCAGCAGGAACATAGAGAGAATAGAGGGAGGAAAAAGGAGAGAAGGATCTGTGTGGGTGTATACACACACGAAAAGAGAGAGCGAGAG